>NW_026599591.1:196875-401875 GCF_023634155.1 Falco peregrinus | reverse complement strand
CGCCACCAGGGTTGTGTCTCTCCTGATCCCTTGTTGCCAACATGACAAGATGCCTGGGGCATGCAGGCAGAAGAGGGACGTAAAAAGAAACAGGCAAAGTGACAGCCCACGGCAGGATGGGATGCAGATGAAAACTTCACTGTCTTGGGGCAGCAGTGCCCTCACTTGCTGTGGGTCTGTGAAGATATGTCAGAATGAGACCGGTGGGGCACGGCCCACACCAACCTGCCCATCACAGCCCTGCAAGCCCATTTCTTCTGCCTGGAGCCTGCTGGTGCCTATGCCTGAGCGTGCAAGTCTACACCGAGTATTCCCAAGCTGTCCCACAACCAGAGCGAGCACACCTTTGCTTTCCGCCTCAGACCGAGCTGAAGAGGAGAGAGCCCCTGGCTGTGCACGGCAGCTGATTAATGCCTGGAGTCTTGCTGGAGCACCTGCCAGCACTTCACCCTCCAGAAGAGACCCCCACCAAAGCGTCCCTCACTGCCAGAGCTTCCAAACCTTCATTCTTCCTACCAAGCAACTCCCAGGAGTCAACTAAGCTCAAACTTGAGCACCGAGCCTACTCTGCCTGTTGCAGGTGAGGGTCTCCCAGGTGAGAAGCAAACCCCAAACACGAGACATTCTCCATCGAAATGGCACTTCTGTGGAGCGTGTTTAAAGCCTCAGAGCCAGCCCCAGCTGAGAAGGGCAGTGACCCGGCCATCCCTGGAGAGCATCCCTCTGCCGAGGCAGAGCCTTCCCCTCGCTGCACGGGTTACAGCAAGGCAGCCAGGGGATGGACCTGCCTTTCCAAGGCTGCCACGCAAAAGCACAAGGGGAGAGCTGGCTGCCTACTGGATGGACTCCTTAAACCCTAAGCCAGACACAATGCGGCAGTATCACAGACGTGCCGGCAAAAAGAGCCCTCCCTCTCTTGGAGGGAGGTTGGGGAACGACTCACCCTTTAAATAGATCTCTGCAGCCATTCATTCATCTCCACACATGGAGAGTTCAGCCTTCGTGCCTGTATAAGCTCGACTTCTCTGCTCTTAAGGGAGCCGAGGAGGAGTGGGAGGGATTTGTGGCCAGAGATGAGCTATGTCGTGAGAAACAGCAACGTTTCCAATGACTGGACAGCCTGCTTTCTAGAACGGACAACTTAGCATACAAAAATAACCAAGGTTCAGAAGCATTACAGAGGCAGGTGTGCTTTATGAGCATTGCCTTCCCCCTCTGCTGAATCCTCGGCGTACGTTGGCAAGCAGAGGAAGCAGGACTCAAGAAATAGGAGACATGCACAGTGCTTCGAGTGTGCACAGCTTCGGTTCATAGAAACATGACCTCATGCTCTACGAGACAACAAACTACTGCAAAATAAACTCCACGAAAACTATCATGATCTCACTGTCTAAACCCATGGCCACGTGGGTCTTGAAATAATGGGTATAGTTCTGATCTTAAAAACCAAGCTGAAGCCTTTGACATTTAATCGTTCTTTCTGCCCTTCTCCAATCCACAGAGCAGCTTCTATACAAAGACTGAACAGGATTCCTCAACCTAGAAATAACAGAAGAGATAGGTAGGTTTGTAAAAGCACGAATGGCCTGGGAAAATGTGAACAAGGAAAAATTTGTCACCATTTGTCATAAAACAGGAACCCAAGGGCCTGGAATAGTATTAGTCAGAAATTACAGAAGCGTAGTAGTAGCAGTTTCCCAAGTACTTCCTTTGGAATGTACTGCCATAGGACCCTACAGAAGCTCATAGCTACAAACCCACAAAGTAACTGGACAAAGGCTTGGAAGGTAAAACCATCAGAAGCTATTAAACAAAGACGTGAATAAAGCCTCTAGCACAGAAAAAATGCTAACTCCAGGGCCCACGAGGCAGAAAGCTTATGCACTGCCTGTTCTACACGCTTTGCTAAGCATCCCCTACTGCTGCTCTCCTGGAGAGGAACCGGGGACACAGACACACTTATGCTCCCGGCTGACACCAGCGTCCCCCAGGGAGAGACGAGGACAAAGCCACATACAAGGGCACACTCAGCTTTTGCCCCTTACCTCCTGACTTGAAGCACCAAAACATGCAGAGGTTTTGAAAGAAAAGGGTTTAGAGGAGTCTGCAAAGCAAGTTGAACGTTCTTCTGCTTTGAAGGACGCAGAGTGTGGGCACCATGCAGTGTCCTGCACTTACCTGTGTCGTAGTGAACTGTCAGGGGTCTGGAATAATCACCCGTCTTCTGTGGGTGGAAGTCCACTGTTACTTGCACGGCATCACCAATCCCAAGAGTTCCAGCAGAGGGATCGACAGAGAAAGGGCTGCAACACAAAGAGGCACATCAGGATTACTGTGGGACATTTGGGGACTATGTGGCTGTCTCGTTCACTTCAGCTCACCTGTGCAAGCGAGAAGCAAACAAACCACAGTCAGCAGAAGAAAAAGAGAACAGACAGCATCAGAAACTGAGCCACCAACTCGACTCCTGAAGAGCTCCAGCCCTCAGAACATCCTATGCTATAAAACGACCTCGTCTCCCCCATACCCTGCATCCAGTTCTCTGCAGCAAGGCTCAAGAGTCTGACTGCTAGCGATACGATCGGAGGAGGGTTTTTGAAGGGCACGGAGATGGTGAGGGTTATTTGCATGCACAGCTTGACACAGACTTCCTCAGGAATCCGTCTTTTCCTGCCACCTATACACCTCAGGAGATACAAATGTCAAGGCAATGCTTGTCCCAGTGAGATTGCAGTCTGGAAATCAGACAGGGAGAAGAGAATTTCTTCTTGAAGAAAAGAGAATAACTGGAGTTTAATTTGCAGAATTCATCTCTCTTTTTTTTTTTTTTTTTTTTTTTTTAACTTGAAAGCATCCTGGTTTTGTCTAAGAAAGGGTGCATTTTATCAGAGTTTTAGTGAAAGCTGCTCTAAGCAAAGAAAAATCGAGTGCAAAGGCACATTAGAGTGATACAATAACAAGGAAACAAGACACAAAAGGAGTATCCCATTTACAGCCTGAACAATTAGATCTCTAGCTAAATGAAGCACCATCAACAGGAGCATATTGAGTCAAGTTTAACAGGAGCTTTTCGGTGTATTCACAAGCAATGCAATCTGGGGCTCTGGGTTGTAATCCAAGCTTGGTAACTGTTTGCTTGGCCCGCTGGGGGAATTCTGTGCAACGTGTTGGAAATAATTATGAAAAGGTGTTGGTGTACTTTGGATTTAACACTAGCAATTATGATTTGTGGCCACGTAAACAGCTCTCGGCTGACAGACACATAATTCAGTTCTTTAACGCTTAGGGAAAAGTCAGATGCAACATGCTCCTGCACAACAGCAGCTGGGCTTTGTGGCTCCTGTACAGCCTCACTTAGAAAGCAAAAGTTACTGGCTTTAGTGCTTTGCTTGCGGTCACTTTGTCACCTCTAAAACACCTTCCGGAGAGTTTCCCAGTGATTAGGGAATGCAGCACACAAAAATAATGAGAAAATCTGGAGCCATGCACGAGCTGAGCTTCATTGATGGAAGCAGTGACAGCTGATGACATTGCTGGAGTTCCTGCTCATTAAGGAGATATTGCTGCAATTAGGGGCCTGACCTGCTCCCATGACAACAGCAAGAACGTTGGCAGTGACTAATGGAGAAGCACTGGGCCTGCAATGTTTACGTACTAGACCTAAGTCACCTGGGAGGGAGGAGGAAAGCCAAGGCCCTTCCAGCCTCAGAACTGGATTGCTCTACATGGCCCTGCACCTGCACTGGGGGCTGTGCCTGCTTATACTGGGCAAGGCTCTGCTGGTGCTTGGCTGGCATCACTGCCTGCTGGGGGAAAGGCACAGAAAAATTCCCCCCACCCTTTTTTTTTCCCCCCCCCAGAAACATTGCCAGAACAGAAAAGCTGCTGGTTAAGGACCACACTTAGCACTACCTCCCATCCCGTCCCCTTCCTACTCCGTCCCCATGTCTGCATACCCCTGCCCTCAAATAGCTGGGATGGGAATAACACTCCCGAGGATGACTTCAGGGGATGCCTGAGAAAGAAGGTATCTTCCCATCTTCAAATTATCAGAAGAAGAGGATCCCACCGAGGTCAGGACTCATTCTCAGGACTGAGAAACAGAGCACAAGTCAGACACCGCACCTCCTGCCTCCCACCCCATGCTGTACCCACGGGACAACTTTGTTACTGCTGTCGCAGGAGCTTGGTATCCCTCACGTAGACCTGGTTCTCCAAGACCCAGAGGGATGTAAGCTCCATGCTTAAACTGAACTCTGAACTTCAGTCCACATCACTAAGCTGTTCCCTGCAGCCTACAGATAAGAGATGCTAAGGTAACGTCTCTGACACACTAATAGCCAAATGAAAACCACTGCCAAGAGATGAAGCTGGCAGGCTAAACTCTGGCCTTCTCTCCGTGAATTGTGAGCTGTTCTTTAAGATAATTCTTTTCCTGTTAGATCTACCCTGTTAGTGAATCACTACTGCTCCTGAAAAAACAGGAAAGATAAGGTTTGAAGGTTTATTAATAGCTCTTCTTCTGACATCCTTTTTAACTATGTCCCTTTGTATGTTTGCTTTGTTGTACAACATCTAAACTTTCACAGGTCCAGATCTCCCAGCGGTGCCTTGCAATCCCCAGCTTGTATAAACCCATCTAGCCGCACCAGCCTGAGGGAGACCTTCCCGCCAGAACCTGCTGTGATCTTGCCTGTTACTGCCCTGCAGAAAGGGAGCAACACCAGAATAGTAAGCAATTTCACAGGGATCTGTTCTGACATTTACATCTTGCTTGCTTTCACCAGGCATCAGCTCCTCATCCTGACAGCTGGGCAAAAGTTAAATCCCATGAGGATACCACCGGCAAAATACTCCTGACAAGTCAGAAACACAACTGACAAGTGAACAAAGCTGACAGTTCTGTGGCCCAGGCTCTCCTACTACCACTCTGCCTTCTCTCCTGCAACCATACATTTTAGTCAGTGCAGTGTGCGAGGAGGCTGCAACACACCTCAAGTCCCACGGTATGCCTCTCTTCTAAAACCGAAGAAATTTTTAGTCCACTGGTGTTTTAATTTTCGTTACAAAATCATTCGAATTTCTGAGAATTTATTTCATTACAAGTTGCCTCCAACCCCAAGACAGACAGTAAAATTACCAGTGATTGCATTGCCTCATCTGTCAGCTAAGGCCTATTGCAGGAAAAAAACCAAAGGTCATTTAATCTTGGCATACATTATTTTTTAGTAATGGTATAAAAGCAATGTCAAGCACCGTAACCTTTCCAGTAAACACAGCCTGTTAGGTCAAAGCATCCAAGACTCCACCTCTGTACCGGAAACATCCTGCACAGAGTCAGCAGCATCTCACAAGCTCTCTCTTTCCCTCTTTCCCTGCACCTCGGCTCTGTTGTCCTGTCCTTGTACATCCTGTGGTAACTCTCCAATCCCACTCCTTGATGTCGTATATGGGTACGACAGGGGGCTCCTAGCACTGCACCTTGTAGGATCATTTCCTGAGCTTTCAGAGCCTGATGGGCCATTCCTTAATGTATCTTCTCAGACGGATCCTCTCTGACCCCATAGCACAGCGTAGCACAAGGTCTGTAACGTCAGGAAAAGGCAGTGCTGTGCTGAGATCTGCTTCCAGACACCATTTTCAACTGAAACTTAGTGGAATGACATTTATCTCCCTGAATGCCGTGGAGAAGAAACTCGTCATCCAGCCTTAACAATGAGAATGACAGGAAGAGACTTTCTATATTTATACTAGTACTATTTTTTATTACTAAGCTGTGCAGGGAAGAGATGGGTATGGACATGCACAGGGAGGGCAGGCACAAAGCCAAGCTGCGTAATGGGGAGTGCTTTGGTATTGGTTTTTTTTCCCCCCCTTTATGAAAAGGGGTCAAAATGGGGCCATGTTTTCTGGTAGGTACCACAGCAAGGGAGAGCTCTGAACAAGCAACAGTAGAACGATGCTGAATTGGCCCCGTGGATTCACTTGAGAGCTCTGCCTTGCAGTGAAACACACCACAGAAAAAGCCCTTAGATAAAGGAGTAAGAGGCAAGGAATGTCATCGTGAAGCGATTCCATGCAAGAGCAGAGCTCTCAGAACTGACTGAGAGGAAAGGTTAGCATTGGAGATGGGCTGGGAAATGCACTGAATGTGGCAGGTAGGTTATGCTTGATTCCATAGAGATGGGAATCCTGAGAAAGGAGGCAGAGAGAAGTGACAGGAGCAGCACACTGGACTAGGAAGCAGTGGCACCTGCAGCTGGCTTGCAAAGGGGCAAGAGCCTGAATTCGCTCAGGCCAGAAGGCAGAAGTTGCAGCAACTGAGACAGAAGTTTCAGTTGTGCAGAGGACACAGAGGTCAGCTGATGGTCTATAAACTTCGATCTCTCATTCCCTTCTACTCCACTAAGCCTCCTGCCCCTCTCCCATGCATGCATGCTTATATGTAGCAACACACAAAGCTATTATGTGATATTAATATTGGCTTTAACACAACGCTACATCCTTACTCAGCAAAACTTAAGCACACGCTCAAGCTGCTTAAGTTCTCTGCTAAATAAGAAGAGACTAAAAAAGTCCTGAATTTAAGTCTGTAAAGGCTGGCACTCCTTTCCCCTACCACCTATGCCATCACTCTTAAATACTGCCTCTCGTATCCACACTTTAAGCTCTCCAGGAAAGGGAGCATAACTCTTTAATTTTTCCAAAGCACAGGTTTAAGTGTTTGTGATGATAATTAATCAGCAAGTTATTACGGGAGTCATTCCAAAGAATTTATGACATTAAACTAAAAACTACCCCTCTTGTTGATGATGATGCAGCCTTGGTTATAGCCTCGATCGCAGGGAAATCAATCCCCTGGCAGCAGGAGGAAAACGGTCTCTCCCATGAAAGCCTCTGTAAATAGAGTTGTTCAAAGACAACTGCCAGCTAATGATCTATTCACCTGTGGAGCAGTGTACTGCTCTGACTCTCCAGCCTACTCCCAGCCAGCTGGGAAGCCACTTCTTTTCTGCTGGGGTTGCTGGAGCCACTGAGCTCACCTGGGACCTTGGGGCAGGTACCTGAGCAACTTCTCACAGCACAAGCAGCAGGGAACCCACTGTTACACAGTGCAGTCTCCAGCACTGGCTGGAAGAACCGCTCCTGGCACACCATGGCCTCATCGCACAGGGAGAAAGAACGTGGGGGTTCTGCTCTCGGGCTGCAAGGGAATGTGCTGACCTGGTCAAGAGGGGGGGAACACTTGGATTCTGAGTGGGGGATACAAGCTTGGGGCACTACAGTCCAGATACTGGAGGGCTGGGCTGCCATTCACTGGGACACAGCAGAACTGCATGCAGCCGAGGGATGGGAAATGCAAACACGTGTATTCGGGGTGGAAGAATCCCTGGCAGTACAGGCTGGTGGGCACAAAAAGCCTTTCTACTCTCTGTAGCTTAGAGCTGCAGCACAGAACATACAGGGAGATGCTGGGATAAAGGGCTTTGCACAGCCTGGAGGACAGACCAAGGCTGGTATTACCTGTTCTTACTTTTCGTGTTGTGTACACACCTGATCGAACTTTGACACTGGTCTTTTTTGAGCACCGTGTTTGCTCAGATGATCTCCAGAGGTCCCTTCTAAAGTTATTCCGCGTTTATCTTCTCAATCAGCCCAATTCCATTTCACATAGTCCCCAAATCTCTCATATTTCCTATACATTTGTGCATATATACAAGCAGATGGTAGACAGACAGGCATTGGAGGAACTCAACCTCTAAGAAAGTTCCCAATGAAGAATCCATTATGACATTTTGCTGAACACTTAAAGCAAAAAAAAAAAAAAAAAGATCAGAAACACAGGAACTTCAGAGTAAATAAAAAGAAATCTGAATGAAAGTGGAGGCAACTTCATTAGAATAAAATGCTGATTATATTCAAAGATTTAAATTATCAGTTTGAAATTTCAAACTGGCTTTCAAAAGTTCATAACAAAATGACTGATGCCTTCATCCGACATGGGAAATCTTACTAGCTTTTGATCTCTGCACACACGCAATCCAGTTATTCAGAATTCTACTTTTTTTGTGTCGTATGAAATAAAGCTTTTGTAACGCTTCCCATCTCTTTGTTGCAAATCAGGACTGAAAAATTTAATTGCTGAAGTTCAGCATAAAATCCATATCAAGCAGGATTCAACACACGTTGTATCACTCAACAGAATAGTTGGCAAAGACATTGCCAAGAGATGCCAGACACGACTGGGTATCTGTTTTGGTGGTGACGACTAGATCTGGAAATCCCAGAGGGAAGCTGTGCAGGGATTTACAAGGTCCTGCCTACGTATTTCCACAGTGAAAAGCAGCAGCCTGCTTGAATAGCATCCCGGAAGCCTGCTTCCATAGCCTTGCCAGGCTTTGGTAGGAGACTCTTGGACCCTCATGTTTCCCAGGAGAAAGAAGAAAGATCCTTCTCTTGACACTTGTTTTCCTGGGGAAGAAACTGAAGCAACTCAGGTGCACTAAGGCAGATGGCAGGTCTTTGCTGCATTCTGGACCTCAGCTCCTGCACCAAGACCTCTGGGACCAAGCAACTTGGAGTTAACTACCAGCCAGCTGAACTGGTTTCCTTGCAGGTGCAGTGTCAAAAATGCACTACCCTCTCCAGTTCAGCAAACTGGAAAACCAGTGACTGTCTTCTGAGACCAACAGGAACAGTACAGCCTGCCCACAATGCCACACACGTCAGGCACTTGACCAGGAGACTGCCCAAATACCACGTGCTTGTGGCCTCCCAAAGAATGCGTATATTTGGCCAACAGGGCTACATAACCATTTCAGAAGGTGCTGAGGATCAAGGAGGTTGCCGGTAGCTACTACAAAGTGCTAGAGCACTTTCCAGGAGATCTGAGAGAGACAAAGCTCTACAAGAGGCTCCCAACCCATGCACCAGGTATTTGCTGCACCTTTGGCCTGTGCCCCCGCTGTAAGGCTTTCCTCTTTGGAGCTGTAGTGCAGCTTTGAGGCCACTGCCAGCTCATCTCCACTTACAAGCTCATTCTGCTGAAGAATATTGGATCCCAGGGACCAGATCAAACCTACTGGAAAACCAGGTTCTGGACCCCACAGTGTTTTTGTCAGGGTCTCAATACCAATTGCTTTAATCTATGATCTCTGATTGCACTTGCTACTCTAGACAACGCTGCTGATAAATTCTTAAATGTCTCTTCCACCAGCTCAGAGCTTCCCCATTTCTTAACACTGCCCTTGGTCTGCAGGAACTGAGCTCCTAGAGCTGTCGTCTGCCACGCAGGATATTATACAGCCCAAGGGCAGTCAAGCTGCCTTGCTACATTTGCTCTTGCAATTTAACAGAATCAGTCTTGCACAACTCTGCACTGAAGACACTGTTGCGCTATAAAACTCCACTCTGCAGCTTGCAGAGTTTTATCAGAGGTTGCATCATGCTTAACACACTATAACCAACAGCAAAAGCCACGTGCCCTGCCCATTTCCAGCCACGACAGCAGCATGGCAGCTCAGGTGCTCCGGTTCCTTTTTGTTGCTGTTTCTCAACTATATTATCACACAACAGTGTTTTGCACAAAAAAAGATGAGCTCCCTACCTCTGCGTGCTGATGCAGTAGTGGGCCTCCCGATTACCAACGTGTTTTCTGGAACCAGCAGTGTTTTCTGGGTGCTGTACTTCACGGGACAGGCTGAGAAGTTCAGCTGGTCAGGGAAGTCCAGGATAGCTCGGGCACCTATAGCTCGGATTGGCACAACAAACTTCTCCCTTTCTGTGATGCAGATGAGCACGTGGAAATAATCCTGCAGGGAAAGAAACAATCTCAGCACAACGCATTTAGCACCATCCCCATGGCAGAAGAAAAACTGCTGTTTTCTAGGACTGTTGCAGTAGCATTCAATAATGTCATAATAGTACATTTTACCTTCATGACCTTTCATTCCAGTAGCATGACTTGCACACAGTTGTTAACTTGCAAAGAAGAAACAACCCCACTGATTCACCTGCTTTTGCAGCAAGTTGGCAGCACCACAATTATCTGATGCTTTGATTCCGAGGCATCAAAACATAGTCGCTTCACTCAAGGGATCACAGCACTAATGGAACCTGCTTCAATCGCCACCGCAGACTATTGGAAGCACCACTGAGAACCCAGCTGTGCCACAACACTAACTCCAATGCCAGCAACGCGGCGACCTCGTTGAAGCTTGGCAGGGGATGCTCAGGTACGTTTTCAAAAGGACTTCAGCACATACGTGATCAACGGTCAGTTGCTGGGGAAATACTTCACAAGCTGGACACGGTAATTGCTGCGATGCCAGGCGAGTGTAAGGTACAGCTGTATTTCTCACCCCCTCCCACAGCCTTACAGGGCCAAGGCTGGGGACACGCACCCTTCAAAAGCCATCTGACCCATCTCCCCACACCAGAACCGGCTCAGCTCTGCACCCAAAGTGTCCCTCGAGATGTTTCACAGGTACTTCAAAGCGCTAACAACTCCACCCCTGCCCTCAGCAGCCTACGCCAGCTCTGCACTGCAATTCAAGAGAGTTCTTCCTCTGCCTCATCTCAGTTTCCCTTTACATCTCACCCCAGCCCCAGGGGACACAGAGACAGCTTTGGCTGATGCCTTAATCAAACCCCTCTGTAAAGTCTGTTCTAGAGGAGTAAGTGACGGGGTGCCTGGTTAGCACACCCACCCCAGGCAGGCGGCATCGGGAGCTGCACACGGGGGACACTCAGACACCCCACCAGAGCAAAGCCGGCTGTGCATTCCCAGCCACTGGCTCGTTCAGAAAAGAGCCAGACAATCCCCCCCCCCCCCCCATCCGGGCTGCTTGGCATTTAGCAGCAGGAAGGCAAATCAAATTACCAAAAGCATTTTACTGTAGGGATGAGCAGATCAGACTCCAGATGGATGGTGGGCACCGCTGCACTGCAAGTACCACCTTGCCCCTTCTGAAATCAGTGAGGAAACTGTTGCCCCAGGGCCAGGAGCCATTACCCCCAGCAGGCTCTTATCGATGAGCTAATCAAAGCTCTGCTTCTTATCAATCACTCACTGCCCTGATTTTTGCCCTGGTGCTTTTAACTCATTTGATATTTTTGTAATTGTTGAAGCAGCAAGGTTTTGAGCACTACAAAGCATCTAACAGGGTTGCACTGAATTGTAAATTTCACTAATTTCACTCATTTCACTAATGCAGTAACTCACTGTCCTGTCGTATTTCACATTAATCAATGAGCATTAATTCAGTCTCCACCGAGCACCAGTAATGAATTTCACAAACCTCACAGACTGAGCTGCCATTGCCTGACAATAGTGTATGGCTACATTGAAAAGAGCAAGAGGGCAAAACAGAATAAGCTGTGCTGGTTTTATATGCTTCTTACTTCCTTCTTCCTTTACAATAAACTATTAATAAGCCTGAAGGACACACAAATGGAAGTGTCTGTTTGTTTTCTGTCTGTTGTTTATCTGCCAGTCAGTGCCACAATGGTTCCCAGTTCAGCAGAGACTGTCAGACCATAATGCAAGGACATACGGGAACATTGGCTGGCACGAGAACACCCATGCTGTACAACTGGAGCCACAAAACAGAAACGTGCAAATCAGAAGCAGCAAGAGTAACTAAGTGGAAACGCTGCCCAGCAGAAAAATTAGCATTTCATTCATAACACAAGTGCCAATAAACCAAAAGACACGTCAGCTATTTATATATTTTCTGACAGTCCAATCACATGGCACATTCCCAAATGACTGCCAGACAGTAGGAAACTGTTCATTTTTCAAGAAAGGGCTATGTGGCACACAGCATTTCAGCCACCAACAGCTCACATGGCCCTAGTACTTAAGGCTTGGCCACAACTGTACTCCTTTGATTCAGGAGTGACTTCACTCAAGTCAGACTTACCCCAGGGAAGAACAGATTCAAAGCAAGAGAATTATACAAACCAACTCCTCATCAGGAAGACCCGCATCCCAGTTCACTGGGTTACCCACAATCCCTGTGGATCCTGCAGCATCAGGGATGTAGAGGTTGTTCAAAGGCAGCACTCCTGAGCCTTCCACAATTAACACACAGATACTCTGCAGGCAAGCAACTGCAAGCCCAGCACAGGTGGCTTTACGGAACCATTTCCCAAAGCCTGCCTCTTGGCTAAGGGCTTTGCAAGGTGCTCTGCACCTCTTGACCACGCTGTGAATGCATTTCTAGCTCATCTACAGCACTCTGGCACTTCGCTGACTCACACTCCATCAAGTACGAGACAAAACGTCCCGTTTGTACAAAATTCTGGTTCTGCTGTATAACACCCATGTGCTCCTCACTGAGCAGCACGCATCCCTCCCCCAATGCCCTGCAAGGAGTGCAAAACACAGTTCGGCAGAAACTGCCGTGGTGTCGCTGAAGCTGTGCAGAGGACCTCGCTGGCACAGCTCCCTAATGCCACACACTCACCAGTTCAAGGGCAAGACAAGGGACAAAGTACTGGACATGAGTTCTCCTGGGGGTTTATCTCACCCTACTTCTATTTGCGGTGATGTTCATCTGTTGCTCTGCTGCTTCTCTCTAGTTGAAGAGCAATAATTTGCCCTTCATGGGAACCAATTTACTTCCATGCTCAAAATGAATGCTAATTCATACTAATAAATCGCATTTTAAAGGAAGCAGCGTCCTCTGCAAAGCCTACCTCAGTGAGATTAAGCTCTTATGTCACTTGGGCAGTATGGAGAACTGCCCTAGGCCAACATCATTTTTACCTTCCATACGAATGATGTAAAACCATTTCTCAGTCCCATCCTTTCACAAACTCAGGGAGCCAGGGGCCGCAGGGCATTTCCTCTTTAGTTTGCTACAGCCACGCTGTTTGAGGATAGGACAGGGCATTAAACTAAATCTAAGCAGCGAACGCAAGATGAGAAAACAGCTGTGCCCAAAGGGATCCTGTGCATCTGGCCTGGCGCAGAAGCATCAGCTGGCTCAGAGCTATCCCCTAACCTCGCCTTGCCCACACAGCCACACAAAGAACCCTGCCAAGAGGCAGCAGAGTGCTGCTGGAAAGAGTCAGCCTGTCTGTATGCCCCTGCAATGCTTCCTCCCTTCCATGCCATGTGCTAAACCCTTCCACATTAACAAGCCTCCAGACAGCCCCTTCATATCACGGTACCGTGCCAGGCTTGCCTGAGCCACAACACTGATGTTCCAACCTCCAAGCAAAAGCATGGCACATGGGGCAGGGAATAGGTGCCAGCTGACACAGCAACCACAGCCACATGCACACAGCCACAGCCACACCAGCGTGACTGCCCAAAGGCTCCGGGGTGTCTGCCTGCAGATTCTACCTGCCCCTTCAATGCCTGGGTGTGCTCCAGATGTCTCTGTCATCTGCAGCACACCGACCCCCTGCTGATTAAAGACATCTAGATCTCAGTGCAGCTGTGCCAGGCTGGCTCCCCGCCACGAGCACATCTTCTCCCCTAGAATCACAGCTGGAGCACAGGCAGGCAAGTATTCTCAGGGGCAGCACAGCGGCAAGGCTGAAACACAGAGGCTATGAAAAAGCCTGCCGATAGCCTTCCTTAACCACCTTTCCAAAGCACTTTTAGCTCTGGAGGTACGTGCACATAATACACAACATTCATCTCTTCTGCCTGTGCAAAACAGCTCATGGCCAGAGGCAACAGGGCAATGAAGGAAGGGCCAAGCAGGGAAGACACCAGCAGCACAAAGTTATAATATCTGAATCAAGTCATCCGTGTATTCAACAAGCCCAAAGAACCTGCTGGCTTCTGCCCATACACATCCAGGCAGTCATGCCCCTAGAAGGGAACTGTGTTATCTGAAGGCAAAACAGTAAGTGTTAATCCTAGGGGAAGGAAGAAATTCACTTTAACATGCTGGGTTTGAGCGGGGCACTCAAGCTGCGATGCTACAGTCATGGGGACAGACCAGCAAGAGGAGGAGACCACACATACTGTGGCCTCACTGGTAATAAAAGCAAGCCTGAAGAGCAAAAAGAGGAACATGGGAAGACAAAAAGACAACCCCACAAACAGAGGATGGCTAGGAAAATTCACAGGGAGCTGTAAAGAAGCAAGGGAGAAGCACAATACGCTACAAGGAAAGGCTGATGCAGAGGATAAGAGCCGGCAACTTGCCAAAGTGTTGGAAATCCAGGCAACCCCCCAGGCTGTGGCTATCAACTATGGGCTCCAAAGGCATCTTCTGCCTCGAGATACATGACCGGCACTGACTGGCGCTGGAGTCTCAGTTTTAAAAGCCAACCTCTGCTCTCCGGAGGCTCCTGCTGCCTGTGACTGTAGCCAGGCAGCTGCCAGCGCAGGCAAGCCAGATCCCTGTGGATCCCTGCCCACCCCCAGAAGTCCCTGCAGGCACCCTGCTGCACGGTTCTGCCCTCTGGGACACCACCAGCACACAGACAGCACGCAGGCATTTCTCGACCCCTGAGCACCAAATCTCAAAGTCTAAAGCAGGTGATTTGGACTGACAGGCAGCTTCACTGACAAACAACAAACCCACAAGGAGGCTTGGAAAAAACGGAGGCTCATTCTGCACCACCCACCCGAGCCTGGTAAGCCGTGGCCAAGGCAGTCCTGAACTCTCCAAACGCCCTTGGAACCCAGCAATGTCCTGGGGCAGCGGGTTCCAGGAGCCAGTTTCACAGTGCACACAAGCAGTCTGGTCACCAAGTCCCTTAGGAGAGGAGCACGTGTGGCTAAGACCTTCAGCAAAAGCCACCCAGAACACCTGAGGGTGCTGAGGAACAGCCTGAAGACAGAAAAGCAATTGTACAACACAGGTAAGAGCAGTAAGTATATAGCGAAGCACTTCTGTAGTTGCACGATTACAGAGCCTCTATTTGGAATACATTTTGCTGTCAGCTGGATTTTTAGGGGGCAAACAACTTCAGGCTGCCATGCAGTATAAGATTCAGAAGAATCTGGGAAACCAGCGCGAAAACTCTGAGACAGAGCACAACACCGCTCTTCTCTTCTCCAGGACATCGCCAAAAGCCAACCAATTTAGAGTAGAACACCCTGTCAGGATTATCATCTCTACCTTTCTGTATTTAAAACATACCAAGGATTTTCATTAGAGCTAATCTTACTTTTACACCCACGCTCTCCAATGGCTGAGGTCTTACCGGCTTCAAAACTAGTTCGGTTTGGAAAAATCCCACATTCACACATTGCCTCCCCCTTTACAGGGCACGTAAATCCCAAGGTGCAGCTGGACAAGTTTATTATTCCTTACTGGGAAGGGCAGAAATGTTATGCAGATGTTCTTTTCCACTTGAGAAAGCACAAACAGAGCAAATCAACTGTTTGCCTGTTGGCTGGTACTTGGCAAAGATAACCATTTTGAGGTGCTGCATGGATAATGGAACAGCTGAAGCCAAAAGACTCAGTGGGAACGAAGCAGAGAGTAGGAAGAGAGAAACTGAGGCACATTTTAATTGGGAAGAAGATACCTACAGCAAAGGGTGCCCAAACCCCAGTGTAGACCACACCAGTGGCATTCCCTGGGTGCAGGTACCCATGCCACATCTTATCCATGTTCCCAAGTTAAATGCCAGACCAGGAATGGTGCAGTACTCTCCAGGAATAACTGAGGGACCACACACGCATCCTTCCTTGCCAAAGGGTCTTCCTTTTTCACCCATATCCCTGTCAAAACCTGTTCTCTCAGGAGATACTTGGACTTCTCCCACTGTCCTTCCACCCGCAATATGCCTTGGCAGCTTTTTTTTTGTTGTCCACCTGCTTGTCCCCCCCAGCAGGTAAATCTGGAAATCTGGGTGGAATTCACCGGCTCTTGCACACACTTCCATCTTCCCATCCCACTCTCCCCTCACGCATACCTCTTACTCTTCGATACAGAAGAGTATCCTTAATTACACCTCTCTTCCTGACCTTTCTCTGCTGCCAGTGCACTTACTGCTACGTATCAAGAGAAACCCTTGCGTGTAGGAAAGTGCGCAGTGAGAGAACACTGAGCTCAGCTCCTTTCCTCCCTCTGCCTTTTCCCACCAGCTTGCTCTTGGCACATGCCTCATTTCAGCAAATGTTTCCCCAACTGAAATTCAAAAGGTCTCAATTTCCCTCTTTACAGTGGAACAAAACTGCTGACATTTTCCAACTTTTCCATTTGCAGCTTTCTTGGGAAATCTCAAAATGATCAGGTTTTTCAAGCAAAGGTGGAGACCTCCGAGGGCACTTGACTCTGAACGTGCTGTGGCTCTCCAAAGAGGAAGCAGAGCGTCATGTTGCCTCAGAAAAACCTGAGCAGAACCCAATTAAGCTTAGCAGGAGCCTGAAGCGGCACCTAAAGGCCTCCCACTGCTTCTGCTACATCAGTCTGTTTCCACTGCTGTTTCAAACCACCTTTCCTGAATGCTATTACCACTAATTATAACTTACTCCAGCATAAAGCGGAGAAGACTCAACCCCTGTGCTCTGACAGCCCATTCAGCTGTCTGTGCAGCTCACCCAGAGGCAGAGCTGCCCTGTGGAAACCAAGATTAACCATGGAGCCACCAGGACGCAGTGCACACTTGAGGGAAAGCACGAGGGCAGGGAAGAACTGTACAGCCCTCAACGTTCCCATCCGTGCAGGGCTGCCACGGGGAAAGGTGCTGACTAGAAAAGCTCCTTTCAGCTAGGTACTACCAACACACAGCCAAAACCAGGGCGAGAAACCTCAGCATGGCAACATTTCCACCATCTTGCAAAATAAAGGTGGTGAGACATTTTATTCTGGATGCGCTGTGCTGCAGCAGGTGACTGGCTGTGCTGTGCACCGCGCGGATGACACTGCTCTCCAGTTCCAGCACAGGGTTAAACTTCCACATCCCAGCACTTACCTTGTCCATGTTCCTCAGAATCAGTGGCACTTCATAGACCTCATCGGGGATGTAGCTCTGAAATACCACCTCTGATAGGAAAGGCTGAAACAAGCTCTGTTCCGGGGCAACTGCCGAGAACTGGAGATGTAAAAGAGAGCAGAGAGTTTCAGCCGTGGGGAGAAAGACTCATCAGTGAGAGAATACAACATTGGCCTCCAGTGAAGGACAGTCCCTTGGTGAGTACGCCTGCCCAGCTCATGCTAGGGGAACAGCAGCTCACCCACCTGTGCTCTGAGCAGATCAAAAGTTTCTGGACCACACTGAGCAGGCTCAAGTGAGCAGCTCTTTTGGTAGGTGTTTCTCCAGGTCTCCTTCTCCAAAAGGCAAGGCAGCGCTTACCTCCGGCAGAGCGCTGGGCTAACAGTCACACAGCTCCAGAGCACTCATTGCAAGAGCCGTAAGCGCTCATGGAGCAAGTGAAAGCCAAAATTTTACAGGAGACCCCATGGGAAACAGTTTGGGGATCATCTTTACTTTGAGACACAGAGACCGAGCCAAACACATCCTCAAATCTCTTTTTTGACACACAGCCCAGAAACCAGGAAGAAGAAAAGACAGGCCAAAAAAGGAACACCATCGTTAAGAAAGCGACAGATGAGGTGGTAAGTTCCAGGTACTTTCCCAGCATCACTGGGCAATTTGAGTAAGGCTGGACTTGGCATCTCCTTTTCCCATGAGCTTTCAACGGATGCTTCATTACAGTCCATTATTGCCACGTCAGTTAATACCACTACAGAAGTAGGTCTGAAAACATACAGAAACAGCAAATGCTTACAGCGCCGAGGCGTTACTTTGAGAAAACTCCTCCCTGCTCTGCCTCTCCCCTTCCAGCTGAACTCTTCGCACTCACAAGACACAGGCACGTCTCCTGCTTCTCCACAGGAGTCAGGGTTGTCCTGAAGCCAGCAGCCACAGCACACGGCCAATTCTGTGTGCGCTCGTCCGAGGCGTTCCCGACCTCACGTGCTGTCTAGGGCAATCCTTAACCAATTTGCTACAGGTCTCTTGCTGGCACTTTTCCACTCAACAGCCTACCTCAGTCATCTACCCATTTGGAACGTGTGTTATACTAAGCAGATCTGTAAGAAAAGCAGCTTTAAACACACATGTAAATAAACACTGATCCAGATAAAGCACACCCACTCCCTACTGCCCAGGGCCATTCCCCTATGTATCTGGCAGCCTGAAAAATCTAACACCCTGTAAGGGTCCCACTCGTTGTTCCAACCCAAAGCGTTCATGCAATTGCTTTAGCTACACCTTGAGTAGTTACCGTAGGCCCTCAGCCCTCAAAGGCCAATGCTGCCACCATTGAGAGCACCCTATGACCCCAAGTGTTTGACAGAGACTACACCAAACCAAGGGCTGGCTATTTCAGCAGGAAGGTAGAAAATTGCAAGCTTGCATCCTTGTGTCCCGCCCCAGCCTCCCCCCAGTATCATGCTTTAGCCACAGTAGTTCATCTCTAGCAAAAGGCACCAACTTCAGCAGAGGTTGTTTATATGGGCTTAGCGCAGGCCAGGACTTCAACATCTCACTGAGGAAAAATGTTTTACCTTTCCCCCCAGCAGAACGAACTCCACCACCGGCAGCAGTTTGAAACAACAACAGGACTTAGTCACCAAGGTATTTAGATAAGCTGGAGGCAAGCCTGTCACAAGCACGCGCTCTCTTCAAATGTCACATCAAACAGTAAGAAAAAGGCTACCTTATGATGGGAGGCTTCTTTCATGTCTAGAATCTGGATAATCTGGGGTCGCCGCATGTCCCGAGTGCTGGCCAGGCTCTGCTTGGTGCTAAGAGACATCTCCTTCAGGAAGGCAGAGAAAGTCAGCTGAAATGCAAAACACCAGCAAGAGCTACAGAAGTGCCTTTATTCAGAAAGGCTTTTCTTCTTCAAGAGCCACCGATGAATAATTTGTGATCATAGCCACTAGGATAGTCCTGGAAGTCCCATAATTATCTGTTGAAATATTTAACATTAGTAAATTAATGATAGAGAGTGCAATACACATGCTCCAACCAAGTAGCTTTGTCCCATTAGCCTCTCCTTCGTGATTTGATGTGACATGTTGGGGGATTTTGCTCTTTGGGCATTTGTTTCCTCTTCAGTTTTGCTGGAGTGAGCCAGTGACCTTTGGAAAAGGTTGGGAGGAGTTACCAGAAATCCCCTAACTCCATCCTTGCACAATGCTCACAAGCACCACACATGTGGAGATATCACTGCTGGGTGAATCAGGAAAGCAGAAAATCAGTGTTGTGCCAAGACCGAAGTGGAGAGGAATGGCTCCAAGTTTTAGTTATCTCTTTTGAATTAGCACTTGTTTTCTCTGCTTGGGCCTCCCGAGACCCCTCCACAGAAGTATGCAAAGGTATCTCCTCAACAGAGCTTCAGCACCAGGTCATCTTCAGCCAAGTGAGCTCTGGTCAGCAAAAGGGACATTTGAGGACGGGAAGGAGGAATTGCCCTGACTCCGTTGCTGTCTGCAGTGCTGGGTCTGTGCTCCACAGGGGATATGGGACAGAACAACTGTTTTGGAACCTGTTCCATCTGGGACCAGCCATACGTCTCGAAACCTTCAGGCAGAGTTTGAGCAGCCCACCACATGTGCAGCTGCCTGGAGGGCAGTTATGGTCAGAGCAGCGCTGGCAAGCATCCCAATGTGACAAAACGTTACTGCCCACACAAAGGGGGCGGAAACAAGCACACACTCATGCTTCAGCTATTCCGGTGCAATGCCCGGTACATCCATTTAAACTGGCTTCAGTGGCACATTCAGACACAACTCCAGACTTTCCCTGAAGCAGCACACAGTCCATCCCCTACTGCACCATGATCACCACCTCTGACAGAAGCATGGCAGCAGAGAGACGGGGAGGTGGTGTCCAGCTTCACAGTGCTGCCAGACAACAGGAGGGGCAGGTAGAGGAAGGATGCGGGGGCAGTTTCCGAAGGATGCGGGGGCAGTTTCCAGCCTTACCTGGCCGCAGCAGGTACTTACAGCTGCAGGCTTCTCTGTCCCTCTGACTAGCTTCGGATTACGAGGCACTACCACTTGCCTCGGGAATCCAGCAGCCATCCTGGAGGACCCCGTGAACCAGCAGGGCTTTCCAGTGGCCATGCCTCAGTTGACCTGCAAGGAACAGCAACGGGACATGGAAAATCCAGAATCCCCTTCATGGCAGACCCAAAGAAGACAGCTGTGTCTCCGGGCTGTGGCATCCTTCATAAATGGAGAGCAGGCGGCCTCCCCACCCTGTTTCATAATGAGACCATATTTAAGCAGAAGAGTGAAGATTGATAGAAGTAAAAGCCCAGAACAAACACTCCCTGGGCCAAAACAGCCTTTTGCTCTGGGCGCAGTCCCACAAGCCACAAACACACATCAAAGACTGCTGGCACTTCTCATCTTCTCCCCCTCTTCCATGTATTTTGGAACTATTTGCTGGAATTATTATCCAAATCTCTATTAATACCCAAACTGTCCTTTATTACTCTTTAAAAGATTTTTGGTGGGAACAAAGGATAAATGTCACTTCACTGCTTCATTTTGCAAAAACAGCTGACCCGATGTGACTTTGTGCCTGACCCTACTAAGCGCTCAGAGTATTATGAACAACCTTAAAACCAGGGATCGCTGCTGCCCCAAGCATCAAAATCAGACTTCTCTCCTACTTTGCAAACCTAATGCCCATCCTTTGTGCAAGGAGGTTGGTGATGTTTTCAACTAAGGGAGCACAGAGTTCAATACTCTGATTAACAACTATGGTTTCTCAAAGCTAATTTGGTTAGTTTACAAAAATTATCCAGCAAATATGACTCATTCCAGGCTTGAAATTACCATGCCCAAGAGCCTTTTTCCATGGAGAATGAGGGCCTTATTTTTCACTTACTAACACCCAAACTCAGGGCTCCCTACAGGCATTAAAAGCTGTAGCAGCAGAAATAAAAGCGTGAAACCATTACAGTCGCATGAGCAATTAGCTCAAATATAAATACAACATATGTGAAAGCTTGGCCACTACAGGCTATCCTAATGGCAGTTCCTCTCAAGCATCCTTACCCTGCAGGCAGCATGGGTTAAGAGGTCCATGGGCCATTCTTCTTCTATCACCAGCCTGCTGACAACCTCTCCATCTGTGTCTCAAAAAGTGGGTGTGCAAGAAAGGGAAAGAAAACACCCCCAGAAAGCGGGTCTCAAGCACCGACAAAAGTCATAGGTAAGTATGTGCAGCATTTACTAAGCACTACTCTGGACTAGAAATCATTTCCCCACCCTTTCTGGCTAACTGGACCAAGGAACAGATGGATGTCCCCACCTCTTTTTTTTTCTGGGACTTGAAAGACCAGTGGCCTCAAACCCAGCTCTACCCTAAAATTATTTTACATCCTGACATTAAGTAAAAAATCACAGATCCTACCCCCTCCTGCTTCCTCCTGTTCCACATAATTTTTTTTCATGTGGACTTGCTGTACACAGCTAGACACCATTCTATGCAAAGACCACCATTCCCTCCCCCTCAAGTTTGACCCACATCCTGCAAACAAGGCAATACTTTCAGCTCTTTACTCCTGAAACAGCTACAGCATTGTGCATGTTCACGGTACCAGGCCCTTCGTAGTTTCAGGGAACAACAGGGTTGCTATTTCCTTCTGTCCTTGCCAGAAACATGAGAGAACAGCACGGTCCTACGGAAACAAGGGCATGCTGCAGCTGGAGCTTCTATTGAAAGCTAGAAATCATTATTAGTTAAGAGAGAAATCTAATGGGGATGATACAACATTAATCTGGGTATCAGTGCTTTATTACTGGGTCTTGAGAATATCTGGATTATTGTTTCAATTTTCTAACTATAATTTCACTTCACTTGAAACTAATCCTGCTCATCATGCCCACACCAGTTATTTCCAGAGGGCTTCCAGTCTGCATGCCCCCATACCAGTCCAGCAGCTTCCCCTACCCTCTAGCCCCAGAGTTAGGCACTTCCACAGCCCCACTTCCCTGGACCCTGCAGGGATCAGCCTCCTGCATTAGGAGGAAAGCAGCAGAACTAAGAAAGCAGCCACATTCTCCTGCAGGGGCAGGACAAAAAAGCAACCACAACAAAGCCCACCTCCACCCACCACCCCTGGCTGCTGCACAGGGAGCTCCATCTTCCCGACCTCAGAGAGCCCTTTACCTCCCCCCCAGAAATTAAGGACAGACTGCAACTGCCCCTCTGCTCCAGGCTCAGGGCACAGACAGCTCAGACAACTTGACAATGGGTTCAGAGCGTGAATGCCCCAAACCTGGGCAGGAGAACCAGCTGCGCCAGGACACAACAGGTACAATCACCTCAGAAAAACAATGAGGAAATATACCCAGGGCTGGGGTAAAATTCCTGACGTGTCTCAGGAAACCCAGATGTGCCAGAGCAGGGTGCCAAGCTCCTGCCTCCTCCCCTACGCTCCCTTTACTCCAGTACCTACTACTGTATACTTCTGTGCTTTTGTGCTTTGCCTGACATGGCTGCCAGGGCAGGGTGAGAAGCAGCGAGAGAATTCCTACCTGGCACCTTCTCCAGTGGAGCACTGCTGAACTTTGCCAAGGTGAGTTTTTTTGGCTCTGCACAATTTGAAATGTGAGGGGTCTGTTTTCTGACCACAGAAAGCAGGGAGCAGAAATTTTGTGCTGTACCTCACATGGGTGCCAGAGCGGGGTGAGAACAGCCATGACATTACAAGCTCAGGCTTGAAAGCCAGTGCTGTGGCTGGCCTGAAAGTCTGTCCCCCTATTTTTCATCCACTGGTAGCTAAAGGAGGACAAAAAAGGATTTCTTTCAAAGGAGAACTTCTCTTTTCCTCTGTCCTACTTCTCTACCAGTGATCTGGATTCTGAGTGCTGTGCCACTGTCCTAATGGCCTGGAGAGGGATACTTCTTGTAGGACAGGGAGGAGGTGACAGTGGAGATCATCAGGCTGGGGAAGCTGAAGGAAAACGCAAGCACACACTGAGGCATGACACCTTCACCGGGGCTAAAGGGTACCTCAGGAGACCAACATGGGACCCCCCAGGGGCACCTGGATTGCTGGCTGGAGGATGGGTAGGTCAAAGGACCCTGATGGGAGCCCTGCAGGCTCCATACATTGGACCAACGGGCACCTTCCCTTGTCACACAGAGCATCCTCTCGGATGCTCTGGACAGTTTCTGGTAGATCTCTGGAGAAGAGCTTCCCCCCAGCCCTCTCCCATGGGCTTGCTCACCCCCGGTGCCCTTCCCAAGCACAGCCCCAGCAGGTGGATGCAACCGGCGTTGCAGGGAAGAGCAAGCAGCAGGCACACAGTCAGCACTGCAGGAAAGCTGGGACCCCAGACACCCACCCAGCCTCCCCAATCCCAGCCTGGCCCACAAGAGTGCCTTTATATCCCTTTCCCAGAAGTGCTGAATTCCCCTTCCAGCATTAGCCACTGGACCCACGCTGCTTCTTGCTGCAGTGTACAACAGCCAGCAGAGAACTTGCTACATGTCTCTGATGTCCTGCATTTTTCCTGAAAAGGGTGGGTGTGTAACTCTCTGCATCGCTTCTATTTGAAGCAAGGCATTGCTTAGGGTCAACAGTGAAACGAGACACGGGCCATCAAAAGCTGGCTACGGGTCCCTTCTTTGCCATGGTCATGGCCTACCCCACAAACTCGCCCCTGGGCGTGTAGGCCACCGGCTGGGTGAAGGTCATGGCTAACAGGGCAGGGGCTCCTGGGTGGTGCTCATCCAGCCCTGATCGCCAAGGGTGAAGCCTTAACACCCAGGTGGGATAAAGCCTTCCCAAGCAAGGGTGGTGCTCCAGGGGCACCACAATTCCTGCCGAAGCTCACCACACCTTTCATTTCCCTGTGGCGCCTGGCAGGACCCGAGCGGCTCTTTACTGCTGCTAGTCCCCCCGTCTTTTGGTAAAAATGGAAGTTTTTCCTCCCGGTGGGCCTGCTCCAATTCCAGCGCCTTGGGGCCTGAGGCCTAGCACGGCCTGTGTGCCAGAGGCCTTCCAACGGCTAGGCCGGCCTCCACCAAGAGGAGTCTGCCTCTAGCCACAATGGTCATCTCTAGGAAAAACAGCTTCTTTTATTGAGCGGGACCCTGTCAAAAAGCCAGGTGAAAGCGCTGGCCGCAGGCGCAGGGAGGTGGCCCTTGCCCCCTGCCCTGTCCTGCTCGGGGCTCCCCCGGGCAAGGCAGGGCCGGCCATACTGGAGAGGGCCCCAGCCCCGCCCCCGCAGGCTCCGCCCACTTTCCGTTGGGCTCAGACCGTTGGTCACGGGGAGCCCACGGCCACCACAGGCAGCAGGGCAGAGCTGTGCTGGCACGCAGCGGCGCTGGCAGGAGGCAGCCTCTGGCCCAGCAGCGCTGCCACAGCACCAGCACCCCGCTTCCCAGCCTCCCCATCGCTGGCTGGGCCCCCTCCTCGGTGCACGGCCAGGGCCCTCCTCTCCGGGGCAGGATGGGCCAGGCCAGCTGCTGCTGCAGCTCCAGGTGGGCTCCCCCAGGGCTCGGGGACACGCGGGCACAGCTGGGCCACGCAGCACTGACGTTGCTCATGCCCGCCGCTCTCTGCTCTGCAGGGAGGCTCTCAGCGACGCCGAGCCGGTGCTGAGCGCAGACGTGCGGCTGACCCGGGGCCGCAAGAGGAGCGAGAGGCGCCTGCTCCTCCTCCACAAGGAACTGGTGGTCGCCAAGTTGCGGTAAGACCCTCAGAGCCCAGATCCTTCCCCCCAGCCCCGGCCCAGGGACACCCTGGCACCAGCCCCAGGCCCCGGCCCCTCGGTGCTGGAGGCACCAACGTCCGTCCCAAGGGCAGGTGGGGGACAGGGCTCTGCGCGTGGGGACCCAGCCCAAGGAGCCCCCCTCCAGCTCAGGGCCGGCTTCTGCTCTCTGCAGACATGGCACCAGCCTGCGCCCACAGCTCCGCCTGGCCCTGGACCAGCTGTGGGTGCTCAGCAGCGGGAAGGAGGCTGCGGGGCAGGAGGGACAGGAGGAGGAGGAGCAAGGCACCGATGAGGACAGCACCTCTGTCATCCTCGCCTGGCCCACCGGCTCCTGCATTGCCACTTTTGGGTGAGTCGTGGTCGGGCAGGAGAGCTTCCCAGCCGTGCCCACGCCATCCCGTGAAGACTGGCCTCTGCCTTGCGTGCAGAGCCTGGGCAGGGAGCAGGCAGCTCGGTGGCAGGGAGGGAGGGATGGGGGATGCTTCCCCATCCTGCATCCCCTCGTCACCTTTTGGCCCCCAGAAGGGAAGGGCAAATACAGCTGCTCAGGCAGGACAGAGCGACCAGGGCTTTGACAGCGCCTCTGTCCTGCCCCACGGGGCAGGGCTGTGCAGGCCCCCACCTTTGCCCAGGGCTGGGGGCAGCAGGGCCTGACGCTGTCTCTCCTCTCTTTCTGCAGCTCCCAGGCACTGAAGGAGCTCTGGGTGGCCACGCTGCTGGGGTAAGCCGGGGGGGGGTGCTCCAGGAGAAGCTGGGCCCACGGGGGAACACAGCCCCCAGCTGGGGAAGGTGCCCCTGGGGCTGCAGGCAGCTCTCGCGCACAGCTGCCTGACAAGAGACAAGAGACGGCTTGGGGCTCACCCAGCTCTCTCCCTCTCCCTTCCCGGTGCACAGGACACCAGAAGGACGCACGGGAGCCCGCGTCACCCGCCTAACATCCATCAAGCTCCTGGAGAAGGAGCTGAGCCGCCGCCACGCCGTGAGTGTCTCTCTGCTCTGGGCCCTGTCCCCAAGCACTGCTCCTGCAGCCGAGCAGCAGACCCATGGCTGCTCACCTTCTTCCCCTCCTTCTCTCCCGCCCAGTGGAGGACAGTGCGCGCCAGGAGCCTGGAGAGGCTGATGGAGGCACAGGCAGAGGTGAGAATGGCTGCCTTGCACCCATCTCTGGCTGTGCTGGGATGTGCAGCCAGTGGGGTGACCATGTGCAGGAGGGCGGGGGTTCCCACAGTACCACTCCGCAGCAGAGGGGGTTGGGGAGACACCAGGAACGCTGGTACGTACTGGCTGGCTGGCGGAGCTGGGACGAAACCTGCCGCACGGGGCAGAGAGCCTGGGAGGCCAGAGGGTCCCAGCTCTGCCATGCTCAGGCTGCTGGTGCCGGGGGGCAGCTCGCCGCTGGCCCTTTCTGCTGCGGGGCTGCTCTCCAAGCGCAGCCCGATTCTTGGTTCTTGCAGGCTCATCCCAAGCAAGGGCCTGCGACGGCCCCATCTGCAAACGCAGGGGGACTTTGCCACGAGCCAGGTGAGTTTGGGAAAGAAAGGCAGCCTCCTGCAGTGGATTGAACTGTGCTCACTTGTCCCCTGAGTGTCGCCATGCAGGTTGGGCACCGCACGGGAGGACAGCACCTGGACTAGCAAGGACACCTGCTGGAGAGCGGCCCGCTGCATGAGCTTCTGCAGGACACAGAGCCTCTGCGGCTGCCCACAGCTTGCAGGAGGGCAGGGCAAGGGCTGGGACAGGCTGTCCTGGTGGCACACCAGCTCTCGGCAGCCTCCAAGCCACAGCTGCTGGGCCAAAGCCACGGTTCCAGCTGCTGGCTCCCTGCCTGTCCTGCCGCACTACACAGCATCGCGCTGCGGGCAGGACAGAGCAGGGCAGGGCAGGCTCTGGGACCGCTGGCCTGGGGTTCTCCGTTGATGGCGTCTTACTCTGTTTTCCTTTGCAGCAGGAGGGAGCAGCAGCAGCAGCAGGAGGAGGATGGGGCTGCCCTGGCCCTTTGCTCTACGGCGCACCCCGGCCGCTGCCCAGGCACCAGGGCAGGCGGGCTCCGGCTGCAGCAGGGCGCTCTTTGGGCAGCCCCTGGCAGCCCTCTGTGGGGAGGACAACACGCTGCCCCGGCCCATCCAGGTAAGCCAGCCTGGACACGGGGTCCCCAGCCCCCCACTCAGTCCACAGGCAGCGTCCCCTGGCTCCAGGTACTGGGGAATTGGGCTCTCTGCCCATGGCTCACGCTTCTCTGCTCCCAGCCCCTTTGCAGGAGGACAGAGCCCAGCCTGGGGAAGAGCGCTGGCCATGGCCACCGCTGCTGCAGGGCAGCTCCTCAGCCAAGCCACTGTCCTGCATCTCTTGCAGGAGCTGCTGGCTGTCCTGCACCAGGAAGGACCGACGACGGAGGGGATATTCCGCAGAGCTGCCGGCGGCACAGAACTTCGGCAGCTACGCGAGGCCCTGGACCGCGGCACGGAAGTCGATGTGGGAAGCCAGCCTGCACTGCTGCTGGCCGTCATCTTGAAGGTGAGCGCTTCTGAGCTGCAGCTGGAGGAGCTCCTGGCTGGCCTGCAGCGTTCAAAGGCTCACCTGCAGCCCTTGGCATTGCAGGAATTCCTGCGAAGCATCCCCACCAAGCTCCTCGTCATCGACCTCTACGAGGACTGGATGGCAGCCATGGAGAGGGCCAGCAAGCAGGCCAAGGTGGAGGAGCTGAAAGCGTAAGTGTGGGCAGCCGCCGGCCTGTTGAGCAGGGACCGGGAGAGTTCTGGGACCTGCCTGCAAAGGCATGGGTTCCTCAGAAAGCTGTCTTTTCGGGCAGCTGCAAAGCTGTGCAACACGGCTGCTGGCTCCCACCCGCCTGGGGCCAGCTGCAGGGACGGCTGTGGGCACCCTCTGCTTCATCAGCCTTGTCTTCCTCTTCCCTCAGGGTGGCTGACAAGTTGCCTGTGGCCAATCTCCTCCTCCTGAAGCGGCTGATGGCCCTGCTGCAGCACATCGGCCACAACGCAGCCACCAGCAGAATGAGCTGCAGCAACCTGGCCATCTGCATCGGGCCCAACCTGCTGAGCCCACCCAACGAGGACCTGCTCCCGCTGCAGGCCATGCTGGCAGTGACCGAGAAGGTACGCCCTACCCAGCAGCCGGCTGCTGCCTTCCCGGCCCATTGGAGCTTGGCTGTTGAGAGGTCCCTGGCTGCCTCCTCCCTTGAGCCAGGGCTGGTGGGCTGGGTGCCTGGAAGAGCAACCCCCAGCCGCAGCCACCTGCGCAGACAAAGGGTCAGCAGTGGGAAAGGCTGCTTGACATGTCTGCAGGCACCTGGCTTGAGACCAAGGCTTTCATGTCTGCAGGTGAACGTGCTGGTGGAGTTCCTCATTGAAAACTGCGGGGACATCTTTGGGGGGGAGGTGGCCGGCCTCTCCCCTCCATCAGCCGAGGAGGTGCCAGCACCCATGGACAGGCGCACAGGTAGGAGGAGGGGCTGAGGCTTGTCACAGACACTGGGGCTCGGGATGCCAGAAACCTCAACGTTGAGGAGACAAGCGGTGTAGGGCTTGGCTGGGCTTTGCTTGAGATGTACTTGACTTCCAAGAAGTCGCGCTGCTGCACGTGCTTTTGCTTTCCAGAGCTGCAGTGCGAAGAGCAAAGTGGCCCTGCAGGCACAGCAGACACCCAGCGTCCGGCAGAAGCCTTTCTGGATGCAGACGCCTCTCTGCTGGACATCGACAGAGGAGCTGGGGGAGACACAGGGGCAGGGCCCAAAGCGGCAGAGGTACGGCAGCTCCACAGACACTGGGACAACATGTCTCAAGTGGGACAGTAATTTCCCAGGAGGCCAAGCAGCCGCTGGGCCTCCTCCTGGCAGCCGCTCTCTTGTGCCTTTGGGGCTCCTCCTCTCCCCCCAGCGTGGTACGTGTTAAGGAAAACTGGAAAGGCTGTTTCTGGAATGCATTTCATGAAGTATGATCTGCTTCATCAAACAAAACATACCTACAAAACACCCACAAAAGGACAGAAGGGAGTAGCTGTCACCTTGAGAGGGCTTTTGCTCAGATCCTATTCCATCGCAGCTTCATCAAGTCTAGGCTGCAGTGGCTGGACTGTGCAAAATGTGCATGATGCAAACCAGCATCTCCTCTGTAGAGCTAAGATGGCAATTTGGCAGTCAGGCCCTCACTACCCCAGGCCCTTACTTGCCACCCGTTACCTCCCACGTTTCTGGTTTAGGCACCTCCAGATTTGCCTCCAGCCACCCCCGAGGGCACGGCAGAGTCCCCGGCATGCCTGCAACAACTGACCAGCCTGCCCCAGGAAACCAGGTAGGAAGAGCTCCCCTTGCCTGACCTGAGAGCTCACTGCAGGGGCTTGGGGCTTTCCCCCTCTCATCACGCTGTGGGGTGGAAAGTTTTTCAGGATCCCACCAGGAGAAGGAAAACTCGAGACAAAGAAAGAGAAAAGAAATCTGGGCAGAGGAGAGGGACAGCACAGCAAAAATAAAACGGAGAAGAGAGGAAATGACTTTGCGGGCCCAAACCTGAGAAAATTCAGGAAGGTGCAGCACGTCAGGAAGGCCAGGTGCGTACCAGGCGCTGCTGCCCATCTTTCCCGAGTCTGAACACGGCCCTAAGTCAGCCCAGCTGGCTGGCAAGGGCCGGCGAGGGCTGGTGCTGAGCAGGGTTTGGGATGAGCCCCACGGCAGCTCCCCAGGGGCTCCCCATCGAGCCCTGCTGCGTGGCACAGGGGCACTGTCAGCATCCCTGCGCACGCACAGCTCCCTAGGGAGGTCACCCCTGGGGAGAAGGCCCCTAGTGGAGGCCAGCAAGAGCTCTCCCTTCTGGGCCATGAGGAATTCCTCAGAAACAGTGTCCTCCAAAGAAGGGGGAACCAAATCCTGCCTCTTCCTGCCTCTGGGGGCTTAGCAGAGCTTTCTGACTCTGTCGTTGCAGGTGCTGACTGACTTTCACCGGCTGAACCGCTGTGACTCCTGGGCCCTCGCAGCTGGTGTTGACAATAAAAGAATCTTTTCCCTCTCCTGACCGTGTCTGCCATCGTGTCTTCCGGAGTGGGGAGCTCTTGTGCTGGGAAGGACCCTCGGGGAGGAGTTTGGGATCATCCCTTGCCCCAGCACCCTTTCCAGCGGGCATCGGGGCTGAGTTGAGGAGCTTTAGGAGGAAAAGCAAAGCACAGAGCCACACAGGAGGGTGGGGTTGGAAGGGACCCATGGAGGTCCTCTGGGCCAAGCCCTCTGCTCCAGCACGCTCATCTAGAGCAGGTTGCAGAGAACTGTGTGCCCTTGGCCTTTGAAGATCTGCAAGGACAGAGAGCCCACAACCTCCTCGGACAACCTTTGCCAGCATGGGACCACTCTGGGGGGGAACATTTGCCATTTCAATCTCTTCTTTCACTGTACCACATTCCAGAACAGCCATGACATGACCAGCTCAGGCTTGAAACCAAGTGCTGTGGCCGGCCTTCAGGGCCAGCAGGGACTGGGGGCCAGAGGGGAAGTGTTTTAGGGACGGATCGTGGGGGCCGGAGGGAGGGTTTGAGGGACGGACGCCGAGGAAGGCCTCATCCCTGCAGAGATGGCTCAGGCCCAGGGCCTGTCTTAAGGTTCAGTCTTAGTGTTAGGGCTTAAGGTTATATCTTAGGGTTAAGTCTTAGGCTTCATTCTTAGGGTTAGGTTTTAAGGTTAAGTCTTCAGGTTAAGTCTTAAAATTTAACTTAGGGATAAGTCTTTGGGTTAAGTCTTAATATTTAAGTGTTAAGGTTAAGTCTTTAGGTCAAGTCTTAAGGTTAAGTCTTAAAGTTAACTCTTAAGTTTAAGACTTATGGATTGAGTCTTGGGGTTAACTATAAAGTTTAATGCTTAAGTTTAAGTCTTAGGGTTAACCCTTAAGAGTTAAGTCTTGGGGATAAGTCTTAGGGATAACTCTTTGGGTTAAGTCTTAAAATTTAAGTCTTAGGGTTATGACTTTAGGGTCAAGTTTTAAGGTTATGTCTTAGGCTTAATTCTCAGGGTTAAGTCTTAAGGTTGAGCCTTAAGTTTAAGTCATAAGGTTAAGTCTTAGGGTGAAGTCTTAGGGTTAAATCATGAGTGTAAATCTTAAGGTTAAGTTTTAAGGTTAAATCTTTAAGGTTAAGTCTTGGGGTTAAGTCTTAATGGTACATCTTAAAGTTAAGTCTTAGCGAATGCTTAATAGTCTTAGGGTTAAATCTCAGGGTTAAGTCTCAAGGTAAAGTGTCAACGTTAAGTATCAGACTTAGGGTTAGGTCATACCTAACAAAGGTTTAGGTAATGACTAGAAATTCAAAAACAGCCATGCTATTGCCCATGTTCCAGAAACACGTCTGTTCTGGCTGTTGCAAAGGCCCCAGCAATGTCCACAACTTACAGCCAATTAAATTCTTCTGTAAAAATTGTGTTAGGTTCCAATGAAGAATTAACGGGTCGTATGAAAAATGGTAAACAGCTTCTGAAGTGCTGCTTCTTTGTGTCTTGCAGATGAGTAATACTGCAGCATCACACTGAGGCCAATAAGGTGCTCCCCTTCCATCTTCCCAAGCTGGGAACTACTCTCTACAGGATAGTATCAAAGTATACGCACATTTTAAAGTTAGGATAAACACTCTGAATTATTAACAATTAATGTTTTGCTCATATTACAGCAGTTATCCAGCTAGAGAGCACAGTGTAAGGTTTAAAACCACTATTTCACAAGAAAGTACATCTAAACATACCTTAATAAGCTGGGCCAGAGAAAGAGATGCGGAAGAGTCGCCAATCTATTCAGAAAAATTAAACACACGTTCAAGTTCTGCATACAATCAGAACATAGCAAGAGTTCACCCCTACTGCTGTATGAAAGCCTGCGCTATAGCCTCTGAGCATCACTGAAAGAGCCACCTCCAAGCCAGTGGAATTTGTATTTGTTCAAAACAAAGTCCAAACCTTAAACAGCTTTACGTATGCCTACGTTGTTAATGGGAAGAAACTAAAGTAACCAACCCCTCTTGAGATCAATCTATCGCTCAGGATACCTCAGAGGGGGACCCTTGCCAAATGCTCACAACTGCTTAAAAGACGGAGGGTTAAGGAAGCTGTCCATTTTCAGCTCAAAAGGATCTAAAAAAAATATTTCCGTTTATTTGAGAAGGAAGTGTCACTACAGGAAACATTGCCAGTGCAGTTTATAAATTAATCAGTTAATAGCTCAACATTTTCTAAATGCACACAGGCATGGTTCATGAGCGCAGCATAGTTTTTGCGCTGTCTTTCATTTACTTTCATTAGACCCCAAGCTCATGAATTTCTAGGTTAAGTTATCCTAAGAGCTTACAAAGTGATCAGATCCCGTGACCTAGAGCTCGTGTAATGCCTCACACCATTCGAGTGAAGAAAAAGCAGTTATACTTACAGATGAAAACCAAACACCACCACAAAGTAATGCTTGTACTATGAGGGCTATTTTGAAATGCATTGTTGCACGTAGCATTCCACCCAAGGGCCAAATGGAGATCTAGGCCATCACTAGTCAAGTATCTCCTCGCGTTACTTATTCATGTCTTAGCAGCAGAACGACAGTGTTTTCTGAACTGAAAAAAATGCTGCCCCTTTTCCAAATGTAAATTCAAAGTGGTGGTGTACTGAAGGGTGGCACCAAGTTCAGTGGTGCAAACCTTGAACCTGCAAGCTCTAAAAATGAGCCTACATTATCTGTACAACACACAGTCATACAAGAAATATTCTAGCCTATTCAGTACGAAATGCAATGCGTTACTAGGCACAAATACCACTGCTCACATTAGCACCGTGCAAAAGTTGGCATTGCTCAGTTTTCACTATGCTGAATCAAATACATTGGATTTACAGCATACACTGTGTTTCACTGGAAAATATGTTTTTATATATATATTACAAATATTATATATAAAACATTTATATTTTATATATATAAAAGAATTAGTACAAGGCTACATTTCTTAGGCTTAGGTGCAGCATGTAGAAAAAAGTTTCAGCTTGTGTTTTTACATACCTCTTTTGATGTTCTACTCGCTGGCTCAGTTTGACTTCTAGAAGAAGAAAGAAAGATGATCAGAACTTAAAATAAAGCACTCGTAACCAACATAAAGCCGTGAAAACAGTTTATAAAACCTGAGCACCAAAACACTGTGTTCTGATAGTCTTATGAATATGGAAATTTATTTCTATACATAAAGTGTGCTCTCCTGGTACATTCAGTGCAACTGAAATAAAACCCCAAATCCCATTCCTTCTTTGTCCCCAATGACTCTAAGATACAGAATACAGCAGTGCAAGAAGAAGTCCTCACATATTTTCTTTCTTCTCTCTAAGTCTCAAAACGATGAAGACTGTGCTACACTTTTCTGTTCTTAAATAGTCAGCCATCCAAATATGAAGGCACCTTCAGGCAATCTGTATAGCCCCACTATCACAAACAGGTACCAGATAGAGCACTTTGGTTTCTACACTCCCCTGACAAAACAAGAACAGTTGTCTGTAGAAAAGTGCTTCTTTGTGGAGGCCCAAGCACTGTGTTCAGGTACCCACCATCCTCTAGCCTAAAGTGACTACCAATAGCAGTAGAAACATCACCTGAAAGCAGTTCCAAGGATTTTCTGTGGTCGAGGAGGCCTGTGTTAAAAAAATAAGGAAAAAAGCCTGGATTACCAGAATTTGCTTTAAGATCATCTTGAACATGCTACAATATTTTAGGAAACACTTATGGCACACAAGCCCTTGCCGAGATTCCAATACTCATTGGTCTGTACCTGCATGCTACTCATGAATCACACATGCAACCGTCCATCAGTTAACAAACAATTCATACATCATCCAAAGCGTCCCACGAGCAGAGGCAACCCAAAGGCTGCTGTGCAAGTCCTGCACAAATAGAAAGGCTCATACTTCCTGCCACTGCTACATCACCACCAGGCTCGCAAGTACAGCCACGTACCTCCTGAACACGAGGAAGTGCGAGGAAACGCTTTAGATTACCACACCATGGTTTCTCCATCCACTTGCCTTGAGGAAGATACTACAAGGTGACTAACGCATTTCTGAAGGCCTCTCCACCGTGACACCATGCGTTCATCATTCCCAAACACTAACGACTCTACCAGTTGTTTCCACAATGTTTCCAGCTGAAGGAAGAGAAAGCTAACCTGCCCGAACCATTTGCAACTTTAGGAGAGCAGCGGCATTCATCCCTGATCCCCACGGGCAGGTATTTCTTGGATCTTTGATGCTAGGGGCACCTAGCCTCTCATTTTAGGGCAGCATTCCAACACCAGGAGAAGGTGCCATCCAACCAGAAACCGAGGCGGTATTGACAAGACAGCACTAAGCATCCCCATCTAAATTAACCCCCCAAACCAGGCCATGTTTAGAAGCACAGTGCTGTGGCATCCAGAAAGCCTTGGCAGCGCCTGAAAGCACTGCAACACCTACTGCAGTAATATGCCCAAAGCTTACAGGAGAGCCACATAAATTCAGGGGGTTTTGCTTGCAGATGCTTCATGGGTACTAGGATGCTGCGGTACTGTTTGTTTGAGACACGCTGTAACTCGCCAGTACACTTTATGTATTGAGAACTAACATTAGAAAGACATGGCAAAACCACAAGTCAATAATATCTACTAATGGTGGAGGAGAGGTCTGTCTTGAAGAAGCCTTGAAAACATGACCATTCAAACCATGCTGATGCAGCTGATACAGAACTGGACTGGACGAATACATCGATGACAGCGATAATGCTGTAGTCAGGCTTACATTTGAGTATCTGCAATTGTAATCAGATTCTCTGTCCTCCATAAATCTGAGGAATACAGCAGTAATACCTGGAGCACAGAGAGCAGCTTAGGCTGAAAACAAACTTAGAAAGGTAACTACTAACATTTGGGAATGTGCTCAACTGCTTTCTGAGCTTCAGGTTTGGAAAAGATCAACTGTTCCTTCACCGTCCTGGCACAAAAGGCAATACGCTTTAGGATGTTGTTCTTTTTCTCTTGCCCGACATAGACATTGTCTTTAGGAATCTAATAGGAAGCACTTAAGAATGAAACTTCTTGTTTGCATGGTTTGCCAGCTGGCCACTCTCAGTCCTTCCTCTGGAGACAGCATGCAGCCCACACACACACACACCCCTTTGGGGTGTAAGAATACCCTGCCCCCCTCCCCCAGACAAAGGAAGCAGTCAAACACGGAGACTCGGACTGCTGGCAGATGGGAACAAATCACCGGTTCACACTGCAATGTGTCTCTCCGTTTACTCTAAAAGCACTAAAAGCAAAAGCATACAATAAGGAATCTCTCTGCATAGAGGAAACAGGATGGAGAACTTGACTCTCAGAAAAACCAAGCCCAAGAACAAACCCAATTCAAACGTCTGAACAGTTACCACTGTTGGAGCTTGAATGCCACGTCCCAGCAGGCTGAAAAATCTAAGTCTGCTTTGGGACAGACACCTTCAAATCTGCCCTGTCACAACACAATTTAACAGCAGCTTTAACAAGAAAGATACAACCTGAATGCCTCCGTAAACTAACAGCCACAAAGAAGGTGAACGCACTGAAACCCCTCCCAAAGAACACAACGTGTTATGGCTACTTACCCAAGGTCTGTTTTGCCGGTAGCTTTAACTCCTCTGACGGGGACTCCCCTAACAGTTACCGATGAGTTCCCCGGAATCAGGGCATTATCATCTGTGTATTCTGGAAACAACATCAATACAGAGAAAGCATCAGTCAGTTTGTAAGAGTGATATTGACATGTCGTGACGTAGCACTTCAGGGAATCCCTTTACAGATACAAACCCAACATTTTACACACAGCGTCATGCTTTTATCATCTCACGGTACCTTTCCAGAAATCTTCAGGTCTGATAGTCAAACACAAGCAGCAAAATCTTTTCCATTTTTTTGGCATCGTTTCAATGCCAACAGCAAAATGGTCTCTAAAGTCACTAAAGCAGAGTCTGCTAAAGCATGAGGTTCTTTCCTGATCTCACTTACATTGCTTTTGCTCCTGTTAGCTTACAAAACCCTAGAACATGTCTCTATAACAGCGAGCACGGAAGAGGACACCCCCACCCTGCCTCCCACCTTTTCAAACACATCCCAACCATCCATTTTGCCTTCCCACCATCTTCAAAGAGAGTCCACCATCACTTTCTTTTTTTTTCCCCCAGTGATGTTTAAAATCCTGTTTACTTTAAGCTTCTATTAGCATTGCTGCTATTAAGAGATTTCCGTGATCACGCGGCCCCGAAAAATCTGAACAAGTTGGCCATCTTCACTCAAGGTTCACTGAAGGGTCTTTCCAAGATCACGTCACCATTTAGTCAGGACTCCTGCACCAAGTTATAAAACCCACGACCGTATCTCCACAGGGAAGATCTCCGAGAACCCCCTTTAGGCAGAACATCCTGGCCGAGTTCTTTCCTTCATCTTCTGAAGGTGACTTTAAGCACGTAGAGGCTGTTCAATAAAAACGGAAATTCACGGTTATGTGTAAAACCCCAAAATCTCGCATACATGTGTATGACACTGAAATGTATTCCTTAGCTTTGCTCTGACAACCACTGGGGGATTTTTGCATTTTCACAGGGAAGACACCCTTACAGAAGTTCCACTAAGTATCTGTGTCACAACCTGTACATCTGCCTCTACCTGCATGTCTATCTCTACCGCCGTATGACACGCGATCCCGTAACACCCCCAAGACCCCTAACACCGTGCTGTTAAGTCTCCTCACAGATACTCTCCTGAACATACTTTACCTATCTGCAGGTAAACAGCGTGCTTAGGTCCAACCACTTGAAAGGCTAGGGCCAAAGTTACAGTTACCGCAGCAGACATGTTATTCTGTTTAAGTTTTAATACATCAAACAGGAAGAGGGAAAAAACCTATGAGTACACATTGTAAAGAAAAGACTGTTGTGAGAATGTCACAGAACCACAGGAAAAAAAAAAGAAAAAAACCAAAACAAAACACCCGATAAAATTTGAATGTTTAAGGAATGGCAACGGTTTCCAAGTCTTTTTATTTCTGTCATATCCCAAAGTCTTTAATCACATGCAAGCTTTGCCAGATGGTAGATTACCAAACTGAAACAGCACGCTAAGTAATACGAAACCATTACCGTCTCTGAGAATCAAGCACCATTTCTGAGATTCAAAAGAACTTAGGGCTTCTCGAAGAACATTTCTAGGTATATTCACCATAAGTGATCTGCCATAAAACTTCAGTATTGCCCTGACACCGTTTAACACGCAGTACCAGGAAAAAAATGCACCGTTTGAAAGAAACGAAGAAATGATGCTCAATAACATCTGAATGAAAATGTCTTTGGTGTAGCAAAGAAGCTGTATTAGCAAGAAATGCCAAGTATACTTGAGACAGAACACCCGTCTACAAGATGGCTTTCCAGGGTCTGCATAGATTCTCACTCACAGATACACTCTTGATCCAAAACGTTGCTACTGAGCAGTTTCTGCAGCAGCCAAGCGCCACTTTGGCAATGCGGTGGAGTAAAAGTAGTTGAAGACAAATTTCAGTCACCAAACCCACTTTTTTCCCCTTCCAATTAGCCATCCACTCCTTTTCTATCACGTTCAGCCTTCTCTGCCGGGTTTCAAAGAAATCTGGCAGGTTTGTGATTACAAGGCATTGTCCCACATTTCCTTATCGTTTTACCTAGAAGGGTTCCCAGAAACCAAACCTCTTCCACGCGCGGTGCCGCACATCGACCCCGTACGCTGCTGTGCCTGGCTGCGCACACAGCCCTCACGCCAGCTGCCAGCGCACAACCACGGAAGAGCAGCTCTGAGGCCCCAGCACGAGTCACCGCTGCCGGCCGCGGCCCAATCGCCTCACTGGCCACCTGCGCCACCGCCAGCCGGCCGGTCCCCGCATCCCGCGCCCGCCGCCCCCACGCGCCTTCCATGGTCTAGGCGTTGGTGACCTGCAGGTCGCAGTGAGTCGCCTTCAGCCTCTCGCGGCCTGATCTGGCGCCTGAGGTCCTGTCACCGCCAGGCTTTCAATACCTGCTCTCCCCTCCTGTCACCCCCCAGGCTGTCCCCAACAGCTGTCCTGTCCTGTACCCCTCCCCCAGGCCTGTCCCCACCTACTGTCCCCTCCTGTCACTCTCCAGGCTGCCATTGCCTGCTGTCCCCTCCTGTCACCCCCGGGCTGTCACTACCTGGTGGCATAAGCTACATAAGATAACAAGACAATAAGAAAAAAAAAAAACCAAACCGAAAACCTGCTTTGGTGAACACCAAAACACCCATGACTTTCTCAGGCTCTTCACTACCCCACATGTGAGTCAAGGGACAGGGTCTCCCACAGGCTCTTTTGCGGGCACTTCCTGAAGACACCCCCATCCCCCAACCCCCACCCCACCCTGCTTTTCTACAAGTGCACAAAGAGGTTAAGAAGAGTTTCATGTCTAAGTTAAAGGAGGCAGTTTCTGAAATTAGCTTAGGTGAAAAGAGCAAGGTGGTGTATTCATGGATTTTCTCCTCTGCAAAGCCATGAAGAAAACATGAACCGCACTCCCCAAAGGCAAAGGAGCAAACTGAGGGAGAGCAGCTCACTGGCGCCTTTCAGAGCTTCAACAGTCTGGAGAAACGGGAAAAAAACCCATGCAAAGATAAAGAGCAGCCAAGATGCACTTTTATAAAATGCACATTGGGGCCTGTTCCAGATCTCAGAATGACTTTCAGTATCGCTTTGCATGACTATTAGACCAAGGCCTAAAGTGGCGTGATAGCTTCTGCTTGCCGGGGCACGGTAAGATCACTCAAACGAGCGACAAGGTAACAAGTAAACACCAGAGGCAATAGCGGAGCTTACCGTTTCCCTCCACTGGTGACCAGCTGTACATAAACCAGCTTAACCAGCCTCCCTAAGGGTGGCTCTAAAGTCGCTGAAAAGGAAAAAAAAGAAGGTAAGTGCTTAGCCTGAAATGCAAAGGCACCATCTTGGCTCCCAGGCAGGTGGCACAGATGGCCCAACAGGGTCATGTCCCCACCTTCCAGGGAAGATAAAAAAAGCGCAGGACGTCTTAGTGGGGTGGGTTTGTTGCATCCTTTCCGTTTGCTGAAAGCCTGAGGAAGGATGTATTCCACGGTAGGACCGGTGGCACTTTAGACCTGAGGTTAAAAAAGTGCTGCACTTCAGTGACGCTCCCCAAGCTGCTTTCACCACCAAACAGAAAAAGATTTGCTTTCTCCAGTATGGTGGGAATGATACCATAAAGTCGGTCAGGGAGAAAAACCCTCTAAGCCTTGCTTGCAAGTTTCAGAAGGCCGGCATTCTTTATGGCAGTGCTGGGAGCACGGGGGAATGTTTCCTCTGAGCGTGCTCACCCAGTTCCTCGAGGGTACGCACTATGGACAGCAGAGCACTTGCACACTCATAGCGCATTACACATGCATTTTCAGTCAGGCACGGGATGGGTTACAAGTTGCTTGCTTTAATGCAAACGAGCACACACCCTCAGACAGCACTGCTGAGGTTTTTTACTAGCTCCCCGTGCTCCCCAAGCGGGGCCTTGCCCTCTCTCGGGGGGCTATCTGAGTCAGAGGTCACGATCTCCCCCCACAACAATTACCTTTGTCCGAATTCCAACCAACATTCTGCGGATCGCAGCACTCTTATCGGCTTGTCTCCTCCTGCGACCACAACGTCCTCACCCAGAGGCTCTTTCTGCATCACTGAAGAGAACGCTGATCTTTTCCCCATCCATTCTTCGTTCCCCATCCTTCCCAAGGCTGACTCCCTGCATGAGAGGTCCCTTAATTCGTCACTTCTAACAGCTTTAGAGAGTCAGCTTGGCCTAACCTTTGTGCGCAGGTGTGTTTAACGTAGAGCTACACAGCAAATCAGAGCGTGGTAACTGGGGAGCTCAGACATCTTGTCCCTTTGCCGAGCCAGCAGCCTTCCCTTAACAGAATCCCTGGACATAAACGTATACACAGTGGAATCTATACAGTGGCATCAAACGTCCCGCCAGACACCACAACCTCTGTCCCTGGCATGGCCCAACTGCCCAGCACCACCAGACCACTCTGGCCCAAACACCATAAGGCAATGGTTCCCACCTGACAACAGCAAGTCGAGGAACATTTTTTTTTTTTTCCTAAATAGAGAGAGTTTTACTTCGTATGCTGCCGACTACATCAAATTATGTTTTGCTGGCTGACTGGATAGACAGCAAAGCTGAACTCCACATCAAATATAATCAAATCTATCAAGTATATCACATAATGGAATATATCAAATGCAGTTTCTTATATTGCAATAAAAGAAAATAGCATGCAATATGATAAAAGGAACCAGTGGCAGTTACTGTGAGCGATATGATAAAAGAGCAACAGGAGCGAAGCATCCATTTGTTATCCCAAAGTGTTAACGTGACTAAGGAAAGGAGACATCACCAATTAACACCCCAACAACACCCAGGCCCACCCTTCGGCTGGGAGCCCCCTTGCAGCCAGTGCCAGGAGTCTCTCGGGAGCTGGGAAATTCCCCTGGAGAAGGTACCAGGAAGGAATTCTCTTGCTGCTTCCCACCGTGCATGGTAGCCATGTGAGGCACAGCACAAGAGTTCTGCTCCCTGCTTTCTCTGGTGAGAAAATTGACACAGCACTTTTGAACTCATGGCCTGGGAAACCATGAACCAAAAAACATGGCCTGGGGAAGTGCAGGGCTGCTCCCCTGGAGAGGGTTCCAGAAGGAATTTTATTGCTACTTCTCACCATGTCCTTGCAGCCACGTCAGGCACAGCAGAGAAGTTGTGCACCCTGCTCTCTGTGGGGAGAAACTGGACACCTTTACACTGGCAATAATGCACAGCCCAAAAAACTCACCTTGACAAAGTGCAGCCCTGCTCCCCTGGAGAAGGTGGCAGGAAGGAATTCTCTTGCTGCTTCTCACCCTGCCCTGGCAGCCATGTCAGGCACAGCACAAAAGTGCTGCTCCCTGCTTTCCGTGGTGAGCAAAAATTAATCCCTCAGCGGTGCAGTCGTTAAGATCCAAAAAAAGTCACTTTGGCAAAGTACAGCACTCCTCCCATAAAGAAGGTTCCAGGAAGGAATTCTCTTGCTGTTCTCACCCTGCCCTGGCAGCCATGTGAGGCACAGCACAAAAGTTCACCTCCCTACTTCCTGTGGTGAGAAATTTGAGCCAAACATTTTGCACTCATGCAGAACCAGTGCTCACTTTGTGAAAGGGCAGCACTGCTCCCCTGGAGAAGGGGCCAGGAAGGAATCCTCTTGCTGTTTCTCACCCTGCCCTGGCACCCATGTGAGGAACAGCACAGCACAAAAGTTCTGCTCCCTGCTTTCTGTGGTGAGCAAAACTGACCCTTCAGAGCTGCAGACCTTAAGAGCCAAAAAAAAAATACATCTTGGGAAAGGGCAGCACTGTTCCCCTGGAGCAGGTGCCAGGAAGGAATTTTCTTGCTGTTTCTCACTCTGTCCTTGCAGCCATGTGAGGCACAGCACAAATGTTCTGCTCCCTAATAGCTGTGTTCTGAAAATGAACCCCTCACATTTGCAATCGTATAGAGCCAAAAAACCCCTCACCTTGACAAGTGCAGCACTGCTCCCCTGGAGAAGGTTCCAGGAAGAAACTCACTTGCTGTTTCTCACCGTGCCCTGGCCGCCATGTGAGGCACAGCAGAAAAGTGCTGCCCCCTGCTTTCTAAAGTTGGCAAAATTGACCGTTTATAGTTCTACTCATGTAGAGACAGGACTTTCTTATTCAAAAGCAAAACCCAAAAAGCCACGTAGCCGTGGGAAACCCTTTATCCTTCCGTGTGGCTGGTGACTTCCCATGGCCCTTCCGCAAGGCAGGAGAAACAACCATGAATTTGGAAGCCCACGTAAATTCAAGTACACTTAGTCCTCTGACAGTCACTACTTATGGGCCAGCAGTCCTCTCACCCCTCCACAGATCTGCCTCTTAGTCCTCTAGCAGTCATCCTCCATGGAGGGACCACAAGTCCTCCATACCTACCTACCAACTCACCAGAAATGAGTCAGACCACACCAGAAGTGACACTGCCTGACCTGCAGGAGATATACTAGGCCTGTAACGATGGTTTCAAGACAGAAAAAAACACCACCATCCACCACAGCACAGCACAGCAGAAAAACAACCAGAAGAAACTTGGTACACAAACCAGAGGCCCCCATGCAAACCCTACAAAGGCAAAATAGCTGCAAAAAGGCACTCTCCACAAAAAAAAAAATCACCACACAGAACACATGATAAAAATGCCATAACCCCAGGAACACAGGGCCAACAAACACAGGTTCTGTCCATAACAATAACACACTTTGACACTAACTCGCCTGACCTCTGGCATACCATAACCTTGTTGCCCCCAAACCACAGCACACTGTAGCCCTAAGGCAACACAAAATGGAACGCAAAGTCCCTGAAGATCTCCGCCAGGGCAAAAGCAAAGCACAGAGCCACACGGGAGGGTGGGGTTGGAAGGGACCCGTGGAGGTCCTCTGGGCCAAGCCCTCTGCTCCATCACGCTCACCTAGAGCAGGTCGCAGAGAAATGTGTGCCCTTGGCCTTTGAAGATCTCCAAGGACAGAGGCTGCACACCCTCCTTGGACAACCTCTGCCAGCATTTGACCGCTCTGGGGGGGAAAATTTGCCATTTCTATCTCTCATTTCACTGTACCACATTCCAGAACAGCCATGACATTACAAGCTCAGGCTTGAAAGCCAGTGCTGTGGCTGGCCTGAAATTCTGTCCCCGTATTTTTCATCCACTGGTAGCTAAAGGAGGAAAAACAAGGATTTCTTTCAAAGGAGAACTTCTCTTTTCCTCTGTCCTACTTCTCTACCAGTGATCTGGATTCTGAGTGCTGTGCCACTGTCCTAATGGCCTGGAGAGGGATACTTCTTGTAGGACAGGGAGGAGGTGACAGTGGAGATCATCAGGCTGGGGAAGCTGAAGGAAAACGCAAGCAACTGGAGTTGCCTGGAGCAAGAGTGGCCAGCTTCAGAGCTAGGTCACCTCGTGTCCTCAGCTCCCATGCAGGAGCTGAACCACACACATGGACTGCAAAGCAGTGTGGCCCATAGAAAAAAATCTGCTTTTGGCTCGGGATCGCCCAGGGGCATTTAACTGCAATTCCGCCCTTGTCAGCAGGAAGGAAACATGCCCTGCAAGCACACACTGAGGCATGACACCTTCACCGGGGCTAAAGGGTACCTCAGGAGACCAACATGGGACCCCCCAGGGGCACCTGGATTGCTGGCTGGAGGATGGGTAGGTCAAAGGACCCTGATGGGAGCCCTGCAGGCTCCATACATTGGACCAACGGGCACCTTCCCTTGTCACACAGAGCATCCTCTCGGATGCTCTGGACAGTTTCTGGTAGATCTCTGGAGAAGAGCTTCCCCCCAGCCCTCTCCCATGGGCTTGCTCACCCCCGGTGCCCTTCCCAAGCACAGCCCCAGCAGGTGGATGCAACCGGCGTTGCAGGGAAGAGCAAGCAGCAGGCACACAGTCAGCACTGCAGGAAAGCTGGGACCCCAGACACCCACCCAGCCTCCCCAATCCCAGCCTGGCCCACAAGAGTGCCTTTATATCCCTTTCCCAGAAGTGCTGAATTCCCCTTCCAGCATTAGCCACTGGACCCACGCTGCTTCTTGCTGCAGTGTACAACAGCCAGCAGAGAACTTGCTACATGTCTCTGATGTCCTGCATTTTTCCTGAAAAGGGCGGGTGTGTAACTCTCTGCATCGCTTCTATTTGAAGCAAGGCATTGCTTAGGGTCAACAGTGAAACGAGACACGGGCCATCAAAAGCTGGCTACGGGTCCCTTCTTTGCCATGGTCATGGCCTACCCCACAAACTCGCCCCTGGCCGTGTTGGCCACCGGCTGGGTGAAGGTCATGGCTAACAGGGCAGGGGCTCCTGGGTGGTGCTCATCCAGCCCTGATCGCCAAGGGTGAAGCCTTAACACCCAGGTGGGATAAAGCCTTCCCAAGCAAGGGTGGTGCTCCAGGGGCACCACAATTCCTGCCGAAGCTCACCACACCTTTCATTTCCCTGTGGCGCCTGGCAGGACCCGAGCGGCTCTTTACTGCTGCTAGTCCCCCCGTCTTTTGGTAAAAATGGAAGTTTTTCCTCCCGGTGGGCCTGCTCCAATTCCAGCGCCTTGGGGCCTGAGGCCTAGCACGGCCTGTGTGCCAGAGGCCTTCCAACGGCTAGGCCGGCCTCCACCAAGAGGAGTCTGCCTCTAGCCACAATGGTCATCTCTAGGAAAAACAGCTTCTTTTATTGAGCGGGACCCTGTCAAAAAGCCAGGTGAAAGCGCTGGCCGCAGGCGCAGGGAGGTGGCCCTTGCCCCCTGCCCTGTCCTGCTCGGGGCTCCCCCGGGCAAGGCAGGGCCGGCCATACTGGAGAGGGCCCCAGCCCCGCCCCCGCAGGCTCCGCCCACTTTCCGTTGGGCTCAGACCGTTGGTCACGGGGAGCCCACGGCCACCACAGGCAGCAGGGCAGAGCTGTGCTGGCACGCAGCGGCGCTGGCAGGAGGCAGCCTCTGGCCCAGCAGCGCTGCCACAGCACCAGCACCCCGCTTCCCAGCCTCCCCGTCGCCGGCTGGGCCCCCTCCTCGGTGCACGGCCAGGGCCCTCCTCTCCGGGGCAGGATGGGCCAGGCCAGCTGCTGCTGCAGCTCCAGGTGGGCTCCCCCAGGGCTCGGGGACACGCGGGCACAGCTGGGCCACGCAGCACTGACGTTGCTCATGCCCGCCGCTCTCTGCTCTGCAGGGAGGCTCTCAGCGACGCCGAGCCGGTGCTGAGCGCAGACGTGCGGCTGACCCGGGGCCGCAAGAGGAGCGAGAGGCGCCTGCTCCTCCTCCACAAGGAACTGGTGGTCGCCAAGTTGCGGTAAGACCCTCAGAGCCCAGATCCTTCCCCCCAGCCCCGGCCCAGGGACACCCTGGCACCAGCCCCAGGCCCCGGCCCCTCGGTGCTGGAGGCACCAACGTCCGTCCCAAGGGCAGGTGGGGGACAGGGCTCTGCGCGTGGGGACCCAGCCCAAGGAGCCCCCCTCCAGCTCAGGGCCGGCTTCTGCTCTCTGCAGACATGGCACCAGCCTGCGCCCACAGCTCCGCCTGGCCCTGGACCAGCTGTGGGTGCTCAGCAGCGGGAAGGAGGCTGCGGGGCAGGAGGGACAGGAGGAGGAGGAGCAAGGCACCGATGAGGACAGCACCTCTGTCATCCTCGCCTGGCCCACCGGCTCCTGCATTGCCACTTTTGGGTGAGTCGTGGTCGGGCAGGAGAGCTTCCCAGCCGTGCCCACGCCATCCCGTGAAGACTGGCCTCTGCCTTGCGTGCAGAGCCTGGGCAGGGAGCAGGCAGCTCGGTGGCAGGGAGGGAGGGATGGGGGATGCTTCCCCATCCTGCATCCCCTCGTCACCTTTTGGCCCCCAGAAGGGAAGGGCAAATACAGCTGCTCAGGCAGGACAGAGCGACCCAGGGCTTGGACAGCGCCTCTGTCCTGCCCCACGGGGCAGGGCTGTGCAGGCCCCCACCTTTGCCCAGGGCTGGGGGCAGCAGGGCCTGACGCTGTCTCTCCTCTCTTTCTGCAGCTCCCAGGCACTGAAGGAGCTCTGGGTGGCCACGCTGCTGGGGTAAGCCGGGGGGGGGTGCTCCAGGAGAAGCTGGGCCCACGGGGGAACACAGCCCCCAGCTGGGGAAGGTGCCCCTGGGGCTGCAGGCAGCTCTCGCGCACAGCTGCCTGACAAGAGACAAGAGACGGCTTGGGGCTCACCCAGCTCTCTCCCTCTCCCTTCCCGGTGCACAGGACACCAGAAGGACGCACGGGAGCCCGCGTCACCCGCCTAACATCCATCAAGCTCCTGGAGAAGGAGCTGAGCCGCCGCCACGCCGTGAGTGTCTCTCTGCTCTGGGCCCTGTCCCCAAGCACTGCTCCTGCAGCCGAGCAGCAGACCCATGGCTGCTCACCTTCTTCCCCTCCTTCTCTCCCGCCCAGTGGAGGACAGTGCGCGCCAGGAGCCTGGAGAGGCTGATGGAGGCACAGGCAGAGGTGAGAATGGCTGCCTTGCACCCATCTCTGGCTGTGCTGGGATGTGCAGCCAGTGGGGTGACCATGTGCAGGAGGGCGGGGGTTCCCACAGTACCACTCCGCAGCAGAGGGGGTTGGGGAGACACCAGGAACGCTGGTACGTACTGGCTGGCTGGCGGAGCTGGGACGAAACCTGCCGCACGGGGCAGAGAGCCTGGGAGGCCAGAGGGTCCCAGCTCTGCCATGCTCAGGCTGCTGGTGCCGGGGGGCAGCTCGCCGCTGGCCCTTTCTGCTGCGGGGCTGCTCTCCAAGCGCAGCCCGATTCTTGGTTCTTGCAGGCTCATCCCAAGCAAGGGCCTGCGACGGCCCCATCTGCAAACGCAGGGGGACTTTGCCACGAGCCAGGTGAGTTTGGGAAAGAAAGGCAGCCTCCTGCAGTGGATTGAACTGTGCTCACTTGTCCCCTGAGTGTCGCCATGCAGGTTGGGCACCGCACGGGAGGACAGCACCTGGACTAGCAAGGACACCTGCTGGAGAGCGGCCCGCTGCATGAGCTTCTGCAGGACACAGAGCCTCTGCGGCTGCCCACAGCTTGCAGGAGGGCAGGGCAAGGGCTGGGACAGGCTGTCCTGGTGGCACACCAGCTCTCGGCAGCCTCCAAGCCACAGCTGCTGGGCCAAAGCCACGGTTCCAGCTGCTGGCTCCCTGCCTGTCCTGCCGCACTACACAGCATCGCGCTGCGGGCAGGACAGAGCAGGGCAGGGCAGGCTCTGGGACCGCTGGCCTGGGGTTCTCCGTTGATGGCGTCTTACTCTGTTTTCCTTTGCAGCAGGAGGGAGCAGCAGCAGCAGCAGGAGGAGGATGGGGCTGCCCTGGCCCTTTGCTCTACGGCGCACCCCGGCCGCTGCCCAGGCACCAGGGCAGGCGGGCTCCGGCTGCAGCAGGGCGCTCTTTGGGCAGCCCCTGGCAGCCCTCTGTGGGGAGGACAACACGCTGCCCCGGCCCATCCAGGTAAGCCAGCCTGGACACGGGGTCCCCAGCCCCCCACTCAGTCCACAGGCAGCGTCCCCTGGCTCCAGGTACTGGGGAATTGGGCTCTCTGCCCATGGCTCACGCTTCTCTGCTCCCAGCCCCTTTGCAGGAGGACAGAGCCCAGCCTGGGGAAGAGCGCTGGCCATGGCCACCGCTGCTGCAGGGCAGCTCCTCAGCCAAGCCACTGTCCTGCATCTCTTGCAGGAGCTGCTGGCTGTCCTGCACCAGGAAGGACCGACGACGGAGGGGATATTCCGCAGAGCTGCCGGCGGCACAGAACTTCGGCAGCTACGCGAGGCCCTGGACCGCGGCACGGAAGTCGATGTGGGAAGCCAGCCTGCACTGCTGCTGGCCGTCATCTTGAAGGTGAGCGCTTCTGAGCTGCAGCTGGAGGAGCTCCTGGCTGGCCTGCAGCGTTCAAAGGCTCACCTGCAGCCCTTGGCATTGCAGGAATTCCTGCGAAGCATCCCCACCAAGCTCCTCGTCATCGACCTCTACGAGGACTGGATGGCAGCCATGGAGAGGGCCAGCAAGCAGGCCAAGGTGGAGGAGCTGAAAGCGTAAGTGTGGGCAGCCGCCGGCCTGTTGAGCAGGGACCGGGAGAGTTCTGGGACCTGCCTGCAAAGGCATGGGTTCCTCAGAAAGCTGTCTTTTCGGGCAGCTGCAAAGCTGTGCAACACGGCTGCTGGCTCCCACCCGCCTGGGGCCAGCTGCAGGGACGGCTGTGGGCACCCTCTGCTTCATCAGCCTTGTCTTCCTCTTCCCTCAGGGTGGCTGACAAGTTGCCTGTGGCCAATCTCCTCCTCCTGAAGCGGCTGATGGCCCTGCTGCAGCACATCGGCCACAACGCAGCCACCAGCAGAATGAGCTGCAGCAACCTGGCCATCTGCATCGGGCCCAACCTGCTGAGCCCACCCAACGAGGACCTGCTCCCGCTGCAGGCCATGCTGGCAGTGACCGAGAAGGTACACCCTACCCAGCAGCCGGCTGCTGCCTTCCCGGCCCATTGGAGCTTGGCTGTTGAGAGGTCCCTGGCTGCCTCCTCCCTTGAGCCAGGGCTGGTGGGCTGGGTGCCTGGAAGAGCAACCCCCAGCCGCAGCCACCTGCGCAGACAAAGGGTCAGCAGTGGGAAAGGCTGCTTGACATGTCTGCAGGCACCTGGCTTGAGACCAAGGCTTTCATGTCTGCAGGTGAACGTGCTGGTGGAGTTCCTCATTGAAAACTGCGGGGACATCTTTGGGGGGGAGGTGGCCGGCCTCTCCCCTCCATCAGCCGAGGAGGTGCCAGCACCCATGGACAGGCGCACAGGTAGGAGGAGGGGCTGAGGCTTGTCACAGACACTGGGGCTCGGGATGCCAGAAACCTCAACGTTGAGGAGACAAGCGGTGTAGGGCTTGGCTGGGCTTTGCTTGAGATGTACTTGACTTCCAAGAAGTCGCGCTGCTGCACGTGCTTTTGCTTTCCAGAGCTGCAGTGCGAAGAGCAAAGTGGCCCTGCAGGCACAGCAGACACCCAGCGTCCGGCAGAAGCCTTTCTGGATGCAGACGCCTCTCTGCTGGACATCGACAGAGGAGCTGGGGGAGACACAGGGGCAGGGCCCAAAGCGGCAGAGGTACGGCAGCTCCACAGACACTGGGACAACATGTCTCAAGTGGGACAGTAATTTCCCAGGAGGCCAAGCAGCCGCTGGGCCTCCTCCTGGCAGCCGCTCTCTTGTGCCTTTGGGGCTCCTCCTCTCCCCCCAGCGTGGTACGTGTTAAGGAAAACTGGAAAGGCTGTTTCTGGAATGCATTTCATGAAGTATGATCTGCTTCATCAAACAAAACATACCTACAAAACACCCACAAAAGGACAGAAGGGAGTAGCTGTCACCTTGAGAGGGCTTTTGCTCAGATCCTATTCCATCGCAGCTTCATCAAGTCTAGGCTGCAGTGGCTGGACTGTGCAAAATGTGCATGATGCAAACCAGCATCTCCTCTGTAGAGCTAAGATGGCAATTTGGCAGTCAGGCCCTCACTACCCCAGGCCCTTACTTGCCACCCGTTACCTCCCACGTTTCTGGTTTAGGCACCTCCAGATTTGCCTCCAGCCACCCCCGAGGGCACGGCAGAGTCCCCGGCATGCCTGCAACAACTGACCAGCCTGCCCCAGGAAACCAGGTAGGAAGAGCTCCCCTTGCCTGACCTGAGAGCTCACTGCAGGGGCTTGGGGCTTTCCCCCTCTCATCACGCTGTGGGGTGGAAAGTTTTTCAGGATCCCACCAGGAGAAGGAAAACTCGAGACAAAGAAAGAGAAAAGAAATCTGGGCAGAGGAGAGGGACAGCACAGCAAAAATAAAACGGAGAAGAGAGGAAATGACTTTGCGGGCCCAAACCTGAGAAAATTCAGGAAGGTGCAGCACGTCAGGAAGGCCAGGTGCGTACCAGGCGCTGCTGCCCATCTTTCCCGAGTCTGAACACGGCCCTAAGTCAGCCCAGCTGGCTGGCAAGGGCCGGCGAGGGCTGGTGCTGAGCAGGGTTTGGGATGAGCCCCACGGCAGCTCCCCAGGGGCTCCCCATCGAGCCCTGCTGCGTGGCACAGGGGCACTGTCAGCATCCCTGCGCACGCACAGCTCCCTAGGGAGGTCACCCCTGGGGAGAAGGCCCCTAGTGGAGGCCAGCAAGAGCTCTCCCTTCTGGGCCATGAGGAATTCCTCAGAAACAGTGTCCTCCAAAGAAGGGGGAACCAAATCCTGCCTCTTCCTGCCTCTGGGGGCTTAGCAGAGCTTTCTGACTCTGTCGTTGCAGGTGCTGACTGACTTTCACCGGCTGAACCGCTGTGACTCCTGGGCCCTCGCAGCTGGTGTTGACAATAAAAGAATCTTTTCCCTCTCCTGACCGTGTCTGCCATCGTGTCTTCCGGAGTGGGGAGCTCTTGTGCTGGGAAGGACCCTCGGGGAGGAGTTTGGGATCATCCCTTGCCCCAGCACCCTTTCCAGCGGGCATCGGGGCTGAGTTGAGGAGCTTTAGGAGGAAAAGCAAAGCACAGAGCCACACAGGAGGGTGGGGTTGGAAGGGACCCGTGGAGGTCCTCTGGGCCAAGCCCTCTGCTCCAGCACGCTCATCTAGAGCAGGTTGCAGAGAACTGTGTGCCCTTGGCCTTTGAAGATCTGCAAGGACAGAGAGCCCACAACCTCCTCGGACAACCTTTGCCAGCATGGGACCACTCTGGGGGGGAACATTTGCCATTTCAATCTCTTCTTTCACTGTACCACATTCCAGAACAGCCATGACATGACCAGCTCAGGCTTGAAACCAAGTGCTGTGGCCGGCCTTCAGGGCCAGCAGGGACTGGGGGCCAGAGGGGAAGTGTTTTAGGGATGGATCGTGGGGGCCGGAGGGAGGGTTTGAGGGACGGACGCCAAGGAAGGCCTCACCCCTGCAGAGATGGCTCAGGCCCAGGGCAGGGCCCGCAGGGCTCTTCTCTGGATGCCACGGGGTTGTTTTCAATGGATCAGGCTGCTACATGCAGGGAGCAGGTGCGTGCCGGGGCTGCCAGGGGCCCTGCCTGGCTGTTCCCAGCCCAGCCCCGGCCGGGGCCAGCCCTGCGCTGCAGCCCTGGGGCCGTGGCGCAAGGAGCCGGGCATTGCTGAGGGTGCTGCACCCTGCTGGGCCCCGCCGCCAGCTGCCGGCTGCCCTGGGCTGCCCCTCGCTCTCCCCAGCTCTGCCTGCTGCCAGCGCCGGGGGCACCGCCACGGGGCTTGCCCCCTGCCCACAGCTGCCCTGACCCACGTCTGCAGCTGCACGTGGTGCCCACATCGCACAGCTGGGGCGGGGGTGGCAGGTCTCTCTGGGGGCAGCCTGGGACTGGGGGCAAAGCCAAGCCCATCCCTCGCTTGTGATCTTTGTCTCCAGGGAGAGCCAGTGCAGATGTGTGCTGCGCTGGAGAGTGTCGCGCAGGGAGGTGACGGCCGACTGCAGAGCAGCACTGAGACCTGCGTGACAGCAACGGCAGCCAGTGGCCGCAGAGCAGCCCAGGGGAGCTGGTTCCCTCGACGGGCCCCAAAGCAGCCTTCCTCAGCCCCTGCTTTTAGTGACAAGTGGAGCAGCGCAGGGATGTCTCTCAGGCTTCCAGGCCTGAGGAGGCTTTCCTCCTCAGGGGCACTGTTACAAATCCTGCTCCCAGGATTAAAGCACCCCTCCCCCCATGGATCCGAGGCTGTGTGTCCAGCCCCCTGGAGCTGGGTACAGGTGCCCTGAGCGGTCTCTCAGGAAGGATGGGGCCACCTGCCTGGAGGCTCTGACACAGAAATGATGAGCTGAAACCCTGTTGTGGTGGCTGGCCGGCTCAAAGCCTCCAAGTGCCTCAGCCTCTGTCCCCAGCAGCGTTTATCCCAGGCACTGTTTCAGGGTGTGAAGATGGCTGCCGGTGATGTTATGGTGCATCCATCTGGCTTCCACTTCAAGGTTGTGATGCCTGAGGTCAGGGACCATTTGAAGGCCCTGGCGGAGATCTTCAGGGACTTTGCGTTCCATTTTGTGTTGCCTTAGGGCTACAGTGTGCTGTGGTTTGGGGGCAACAAGGTTATGGTATGCCAGAGGTCAGGCGAGTTAGTGTCAAAGTGTGTTATTGTTATGGACAGAACCTGTGTTTGTTGGCCCTGTGTTCCTGGGGTTATGGCATTTTTATCATGTGTTCTGTGTGGTGATTTTTTTTTTTTGTGGAGAGTGCCTTTTTGCAGCTATTTTGCCTTTGTAGGGTTTGCATGGGGGCCTCTGGTTTGTGTACCAAGTTTCTTCTGGTTGTTTTTCTGCTGTGCTGTGCTGTGGTGGATGGTGGTGTTTTTTTCTGTCTTGAAACCATCGTTACAGGCCTAGTATATCTCCTGCAGGTCAGGCAGTGTCACTTCTGGTGTGGTCTGACTCATTTCTGGTGAGTTGGTAGGTAGGTATGGAGGACTTGTGGTCCCTCCATGGAGGATGACTGCTAGAGGACTAAGAGGCAGATCTGTGGAGGGGTGAGAGGACTGCTGGCCCATAAGTAGTGACTGTCAGAGGACTAAGTGTACTTGAATTTACGTGGGCTTCCAAATTCATGGTTGTTTCTCCTGCCTTGCGGAAGGGCCATGGGAAGTCACCAGCCACACGGAAGGATAAAGGGTTTCCCACGGCTACGTGGCTTTTTGGGTTTTGCTTTTGAATAAGAAAGTCCTGTCTCTACATGAGTAGAACTATAAACGGTCAATTTTGCCAACTTTAGAAAGCAGGGAGCAGCACTTTTCTGCTGTGCCTCACATGGCGGCCAGGGCACGGTGAGAAACAGCAAGTGAGTTTCTTCCTGGAACCTTCTCCAGGGGAGCAGTGCTGCACTTGTCAAGGTGAGGGGTTTTTTGGCTCTATACGATTGCAAATGTGAGGGGTTCATTTTCAGAACACAGCTATTAGGGAGCAGAACATTTGTGCTGTGCCTCACATGGCTGCAAGGACAGAGTGAGAAACAGCAAGAAAATTCCTTCCTGGCACCTGCTCCAGGGGAACAGTGCTGCCCTTTCCCAAGATGTATTTTTTTTTGGCTCTTAAGGTCTGCAGCTCTGAAGGGTCAGTTTTGCTCACCACAGAAAGCAGGGAGCAGAACTTTTGTGCTGTGCTGTTCCTCACATGGGTGCCAGGGCAGGGTGAGAAACAGCAAGAGGATTCCTTCCTGGCCCCTTCTCCAGGGGAGCAGTGCTGCCCTTTCACAAAGTGAGCACTGGTTCTGCATGAGTGCAAAATGTTTGGCTCAAATTTCTCACCACAGGAAGTAGGGAGGTGAACTTTTGTGCTGTGCCTCACATGGCTGCCAGGGCAGGGTGAGAACAGCAAGAGAATTCCTTCCTGGTACCTTCTCCAGGGGAATTTCCCAGCTCCCGAGAGACTCCTGGCACTGGCTGCAAGGGGGCTCCCAGCCGAAGGGTGGGCCTGGGTGTTGTTGGGGTGTTAATTGGTGATGTCTCCTTTCCTTAGTCACGTTAACACTTTGGGATAACAAATGGATGCTTCGCTCCTGTTGCTCTTTTATCATATCGCTCACAGTAACTGCCACTGGTTCCTTTTATCATATTGCATGCTATTTTCTTTTATTGCAATATAAGAAACTGCATTTGATATATTCCATTATGTGATATACTTGATAGATTTGATTATATTTGATGTGGAGTTCAGCTTTGCTGTCTATCCAGTCAGCCAGCAAAACATAATTTGATGTAGTCGGCAGCATACGAAGTAAAACTCTCTCTATTTAGGAAAAAAAAAAAAATGTTCCTCGACTTGCTATTGTCAGGTGGGAACCATTGCCTTATGGTGTTTGGGCCAGAGTGGTCTGGTGGTGCTGGGCAGTTGGGCCATGCCAGGGACAGAGGTTGTGGTGTCTGGCGGGACGTTTGATGCCACTGTATAGATTCCACTGTGTATACGTTTATGTCCAGGGATTCTGTTAAGGGAAGGCTGCTGGCTCGGCAAAGGGACAAGATGTCTGAGCTCCCCAGTTACCACGCTCTGATTTGCTGTGTAGCTCTACGTTAAACACACCTGCGCACAAAGGTTAGGCCAAGCTGACTCTCTAAAGCTGTTAGAAGTGACGAATTAAGGGACCTCTCATGCAGGGAGTCAGCCTTGGGAAGGATGAGGAACGAAGAATGGATGGGGAAAAGATCGGCGTTCTCTTCAGTGATGCAGAAAGAGCCTCTGGGTGAGGACGTTGTGGTCGCAGGAGGAGACAAGCCGATAAGAGTGCTGCGATCCGCAGAATGTTGGTTGGAATTCGGACAAAGGTAATTGTTGTGGGGGGAGATCGTGACCTCTGACTCAGATAGCCCCCCGAGAGAGGGCAAGGCCCCGCTTGGGGAGCACGGGGAGCTAGTAAAAAACCTCTGCAGTGCTGTCTGAGGGTGTGTGCTCGTTTGCATTAAAGCAAGCAACTTGTAACCCATCCCGTGCCTGACTGAAAATGCATGTGTAATGCGCTATGAGTGTGCAAGTGCTCTGCTGTCCATAGTGCGTACCCTCGAGGAACTGGGTGAGCACGCTCAGAGGAAACATTCCCCCGTGCTCCCAGCACTGCCATAAAGAATGCCGGCCTTCTGAAACTTGCAAGCAAGGCTTAGAGGGTTTTTCTCCCTGACCGACTTTATGGTATCATTCCCACCATACTGGAGAAAGCAAATCTTTTTCTGTTTGGTGGTGAAAGCAGCTTGGGGAGCGTCACTGAAGTGCAGCACTTTTTTAACCTCAGGTCTAAAGTGCCACCGGTCCTACCGTGGAATACATCCTTCCTCAGGCTTTCAGCAAACGGAAAGGATGCAACAAACCCACCCCACTAAGACGTCCTGCGCTTTTTTTATCTTCCCTGGAAGGTGGGGACATGACCCTGTTGGGCCATCTGTGCCACCTGCCTGGGAGCCAAGATGGTGCCTTTGCATTTCAGGCTAAGCACTTACCTTCTTTTTTTTCCTTTTCAGCGACTTTAGAGCCACCCTTAGGGAGGCTGGTTAAGCTGGTTTATGTACAGCTGGTCACCAGTGGAGGGAAACGGTAAGCTCCGCTATTGCCTCTGGTGTTTACTTGTTACCTTGTCGCTCGTTTGAGTGATCTTACCGTGCCCCGGCAAGCAGAAGCTATCACGCCACTTTAGGCCTTGGTCTAATAGTCATGCAAAGCGATACTGAAAGTCATTCTGAGATCTGGAACAGGCCCCAATGTGCATTTTATAAAAGTGCATCTTGGCTGCTCTTTATCTTTGCATGGGTTTTTTTCCCGTTTCTCCAGACTGTTGAAGCTCTGAAAGGCGCCAGTGAGCTGCTCTCCCTCAGTTTGCTCCTTTGCCTTTGGGGAGTGCGGTTCATGTTTTCTTCATGGCTTTGCAGAGGAGAAAATCCATGAATACACCACCTTGCTCTTTTCACCTAAGCTAATTTCAGAAACTGCCTCCTTTAACTTAGACATGAAACTCTTCTTAACCTCTTTGTGCACTTGTAGAAAAGCAGGGTGGGGTGGGGGTTGGGGGATGGGGGTGTCTTCAGGAAGTGCCCGCAAAAGAGCCTGTGGGAGACCCTGTCCCTTGACTCACATGTGGGGTAGTGAAGAGCCTGAGAAAGTCATGGGTGTTTTGGTGTTCACCAAAGCAGGTTTTCGGTTTGGTTTTTTTTTTTCTTATTGTCTTGTTATCTTATGTAGCTTATGCCACCAGGTAGTGACAGCCCGGGGGTGACAGGAGGGGACAGCAGGCAATGGCAGCCTGGAGAGTGACAGGAGGGGACAGTAGGTGGGGACAGGCCTGGGGGAGGGGTACAGGACAGGACAGCTGTTGGGGACAGCCTGGGGGGTGACAGGAGGGGAGAGCAGGTATTGAAAGCCTGGCGGTGACAGGACCTCAGGCGCCAGATCAGGCCGCGAGAGGCTGAAGGCGACTCACTGCGACCTGCAGGTCACCAACGCCTAGACCATGGAAGGCGCGTGGGGGCGGCGGGCGCGGGATGCGGGGACCGGCCGGCTGGCGGTGGCGCAGGTGGCCAGTGAGGCGATTGGGCCGCGGCCGGCAGCGGTGACTCGTGCTGGGGCCTCAGAGCTGCTCTTCCGTGGTTGTGCGCTGGCAGCTGGCGTGAGGGCTGTGTGCGCAGCCAGGCACAGCAGCGTACGGGGTCGATGTGCGGCACCGCGCGTGGAAGAGGTTTGGTTTCTGGGAACCCTTCTAGGTAAAACGATAAGGAAATGTGGGACAATGCCTTGTAATCACAAACCTGCCAGATTTCTTTGAAACCCGGCAGAGAAGGCTGAACGTGATAGAAAAGGAGTGGATGGCTAATTGGAAGGGGAAAAAAGTGGGTTTGGTGACTGAAATTTGTCTTCAACTACTTTTACTCCACCGCATTGCCAAAGTGGCGCTTGGCTGCTGCAGAAACTGCTCAGTAGCAACGTTTTGGATCAAGAGTGTATCTGTGAGTGAGAATCTATGCAGACCCTGGAAAGCCATCTTGTAGACGGGTGTTCTGTCTCAAGTATACTTGGCATTTCTTGCTAATACAGCTTCTTTGCTACACCAAAGACATTTTCATTCAGATGTTATTGAGCATCATTTCTTCGTTTCTTTCAAACGGTGCATTTTTTTCCTGGTACTGCGTGTTAAACGGTGTCAGGGCAATACTGAAGTTTTATGGCAGATCACTTATGGTGAATATACCTAGAAATGTTCTTCGAGAAGCCCTAAGTTCTTTTGAATCTCAGAAATGGTGCTTGATTCTCAGAGACGGTAATGGTTTCGTATTACTTAGCGTGCTGTTTCAGTTTGGTAATCTACCATCTGGCAAAGCTTGCATGTGATTAAAGACTCTGGGATATGACAGAAATAAAAAGACTTGGAAACCGTTGCCATTCCTTAAACATTCAAATTTTATCGGGTGTTTTGTTTTGGTTTTTTTTCTTTTTTTTTTCCTGTGGTTCTGTGACATTCTCACAACAGTCTTTTCTTTACAATGTGTACTCATAGGTTTTTTCCCTCTTCCTGTTTGATGTATTAAAACTTAAACAGAATAACATGTCTGCTGCGGTAACTGTAACTTTGGCCCTAGCCTTTCAAGTGGTTGGACCTAAGCACGCTGTTTACCTGCAGATAGGTAAAGTATGTTCAGGAGAGTATCTGTGAGGAGACTTAACAGCACGGTGTTAGGGGTCTTGGGGGTGTTACGGGATCGCGTGTCATACGGCGGTAGAGATAGACATGCAGGTAGAGGCAGATGTACAGGTTGTGACACAGATACTTAGTGGAACTTCTGTAAGGGTGTCTTCCCTGTGAAAATGCAAAAATCCCCCAGTGGTTGTCAGAGCAAAGCTAAGGAATACATTTCAGTGTCATACACATGTATGCGAGATTTTGGGGTTTTACACACAACCGTGAATTTCCGTTTTTATTGAACAGCCTCTACGTGCTTAAAGTCACCTTCAGAAGATGAAGGAAAGAACTCGGCCAGGATGTTCTGCCTAAAGGGGGTTCTCGGAGATCTTCCCTGTGGAGATACGGTCGTGGGTTTTATAACTTGGTGCAGGAGTCCTGACTAAATGGTGACGTGATCTTGGAAAGACCCTTCAGTGAACCTTGAGTGAAGATGGCCAACTTGTTCAGATTTTTCGGGGCCGCGTGATCACGGAAATCTCTTAATAGCAGCAATGCTAATAGAAGCTTAAAGTAAACAGGATTTTAAACATCACTGGGGGAAAAAAAAAGAAAGTGATGGTGGACTCTCTTTGAAGATGGTGGGAAGGCAAAATGGATGGTTGGGATGTGTTTGAAAAGGTGGGAGGCAGGGTGGGGGTGTCCTCTTCCGTGCTCGCTGTTATAGAGACATGTTCTAGGGTTTTGTAAGCTAACAGGAGCAAAAGCAATGTAAGTGAGATCAGGAAAGAACCTCATGCTTTAGCAGACTCTGCTTTAGTGACTTTAGAGACCATTTTGCTGTTGGCATTGAAACGATGCCAAAAAAATGGAAAAGATTTTGCTGCTTGTGTTTGACTATCAGACCTGAAGATTTCTGGAAAGGTACCGTGAGATGATAAAAGCATGACGCTGTGTGTAAAATGTTGGGTTTGTATCTGTAAAGGGATTCCCTGAAGTGCTACGTCACGACATGTCAATATCACTCTTACAAACTGACTGATGCTTTCTCTGTATTGATGTTGTTTCCAGAATACACAGATGATAATGCCCTGATTCCGGGGAACTCATCGGTAACTGTTAGGGGAGTCCCCGTCAGAGGAGTTAAAGCTACCGGCAAAACAGACCTTGGGTAAGTAGCCATAACACGTTGTGTTCTTTGGGAGGGGTTTCAGTGCGTTCACCTTCTTTGTGGCTGTTAGTTTACGGAGGCATTCAGGTTGTATCTTTCTTGTTAAAGCTGCTGTTAAATTGTGTTGTGACAGGGCAGATTTGAAGGTGTCTGTCCCAAAGCAGACTTAGATTTTTCAGCCTGCTGGGACGTGGCATTCAAGCTCCAACAGTGGTAACTGTTCAGACGTTTGAATTGGGTTTGTTCTTGGGCTTGGTTTTTCTGAGAGTCAAGTTCTCCATCCTGTTTCCTCTATGCAGAGAGATTCCTTATTGTATGCTTTTGCTTTTAGTGCTTTTAGAGTAAACGGAGAGACACATTGCAGTGTGAACCGGTGATTTGTTCCCATCTGCCAGCAGTCCGAGTCTCCGTGTTTGACTGCTTCCTTTGTCTGGGGGAGGGGGGCAGGGTATTCTTACACCCCAAAGGGGTGTGTGTGTGTGTGGGCTGCATGCTGTCTCCAGAGGAAGGACTGAGAGTGGCCAGCTGGCAAACCATGCAAACAAGAAGTTTCATTCTTAAGTGCTTCCTATTAGATTCCTAAAGACAATGTCTATGTCGGGCAAGAGAAAAAGAACAACATCCTAAAGCGTATTGCCTTTTGTGCCAGGACGGTGAAGGAACAGTTGATCTTTTCCAAACCTGAAGCTCAGAAAGCAGTTGAGCACATTCCCAAATGTTAGTAGTTACCTTTCTAAGTTTGTTTTCAGCCTAAGCTGCTCTCTGTGCTCCAGGTATTACTGCTGTATTCCTCAGATTTATGGAGGACAGAGAATCTGATTACAATTGCAGATACTCAAATGTAAGCCTGACTACAGCATTATCGCTGTCATCGATGTATTCGTCCAGTCCAGTTCTGTATCAGCTGCATCAGCATGGTTTGAATGGTCATGTTTTCAAGGCTTCTTCAAGACAGACCTCTCCTCCACCATTAGTAGATATTATTGACTTGTGGTTTTGCCATGTCTTTCTAATGTTAGTTCTCAATACATAAAGTGTACTGGCGAGTTACAGCGTGTCTCTAAGACTTATCTCTAAGACTTAACCGTGAGACATAACCATAAGTCTTAACCTAAAGACCTAACCTTAAGACTTAACCCTAATATTCAACCCTAAGCCCTAAAGGGTAGAAGCTCCTGATCTGGCTCCGGTCAATCTGGGATCATCACTGGGAACCACGGAACTTGGGCAGCCCAAGGTCTGTGAGGTAGCAGGTTAAATGAAGCAGAGGAGAAGCCCACCACTCTGATGAGCTGGGTTCTTGGCACCAAGGTACCTCTGTGACATTTTCGCTGTCCTGCAGTGTAAAGACAGCCTGTGATTTTCAAAAACTGGAGATCAGTCTTTAAAATGCAATTCCTTGGACAATAATAACATTGTGTCAAGTAAATACATACACCCCTCACCAATGGAGTTTTGGGTTTTTTCTTTGTACCTTTGCTGCTTCTGCAGAAGCCAGTAGTGCAGAGGGCTGAGGGTACAGCTACACAGAGTGGCTTCTGTTTTGTGAGCTCTAACTAAACGTGCAATGGACAGCCATTAAGATTGGGAAAGCTCACAAAAAGCTTAAAAACAGATAAACCACAACATTTCTTTCTTTTTTATAGAACTCCTTAGATTACTCCTTTTTTTATAAAAATGAGAAATCAGGTGTTAGTCATGCTTTTCATGCTATCTAAAGGCTTTAATCAGCAGTGCCTCCCCTGTCCATGCAGAGGAGGTCATGTCCATCTTTTTTCAGATTTTCTGTAGCTGGAAGAAGTGTTTTTGCCAGCCACCACAGACAAGTTTTCCTAAAAGGCTCAATCTGTCCATTTAAGTATTCCATCAGCCTGATAATGATTTAAAAACTGTACCTGCTGGTCTGAACCTGAATTTCATGTTCTAGTTCCCTCCTAACAAAATAAATAGAATGTTCTTTGGTGTAGATGCCCCATTGCAACAGGGTCTCCAGGAAGGGATTCTGCATCCAGCCCATCATAAACAATCATGCAGAATTCAAGAGAATATTTTAAGACCAACACACTCTGCACTGATTAACGTCTTCACCACTGTCATCTACAGTGGTGAAGATGACAATGAGGAGTACAATGAAGAGGAAGAGAACTATAAACAGTTTTTTTCTTTTTTTTGCAAGGAAGAAGAATGAGGGGCTTTTCAACTCTTGCAATGCACTGCGCGAATGATTTCTTAGAAAGAGCATTACAATTCTAGGAAAGAGTTGTCAACAAGTTTTTGAAATAGTTTCCTAATCTTCAAAATATTGGAGCTGGTAGTCACCAGCTGTGGCTGACGCACCATTTTCTGACTCCTGTGAAATGCCTGTCTATTTCCATAGTGGTATCATTCCTATACCTCCTTTTCCTTAAATAGAGTTTAAAATGGGGCCCACAAATCAGATGATGCGGTGCACAATTCAGATGGCCATCAAAGAGTCTTCAAAATTTCTCAAAATTCAGCTACATCTTTTCTGGGAAACATACTCTTTGCTACTTTAACAGAACGTGTATGTGTATGTATGTGTAGGTATTTACAAAGAGGCATTTTGTAAAACATTAGGTAAAACGTTGACTGTCTCTCACTTAGAGGTGAGAGATTCCAGGGGAAGGAATGGATTGCACATTCCCAGCGAGTGAAAGCGAGAGAACACCCTGCTCCCGCGCGTTCCCTCCGTAAATGCCTGTGCTAGTTCTCAGGCGGCCCCAAGCTGCTTTTCACATCCCCCCTGCCCTTCAGGCTGGCTGGCAGGGCTGCCGGTTAGTGCTCCCTCACCGCCTTTCAGGCTGAGTACGCCTGTCAACAAGACAAACAGGAGGGCTTTGCTAACCTTAGTATCCTCAACGGAGACAGGGAAGGAGCACTCACGTCACCAGCTCTGCTGGCAGGCATCACAGGGCAGCAGGTCTGGGCAGAGGTTTTGTGTCGAGCCCTCCCTGGGGACATGTTGATCCCAAAGGTTTCCTTTTGGGTGTCAAAGGGCGATTGTTTTGAAAAGGAGTGCTGAGGATGGTTTTGGAATCATTTAAGATCAACAAAGAGCAGCTTCTGAGTATGTGTTGGACCTGCAGTTCCACTGCACTTGGCAATAGCTGCTGTTAAGGACTCCTTTTCCTGGCCAGAAGCAGAGCTTGTGGGCAGACAAAAACCAACAGAAAATCCAGTACCAACAGAAAATTCTTAAATCCCATGCTAAGGGATTATCAAAAGCTGATTTCCTTTTAGTGCTTCTGGGTCTGAAGCTGAATTTCAGCAAGCAAAAGCATCTGCAACAACTCTTAAGCTGTGTGTCCTTTTAATGCTGCAAAACATAACTAATGCTACTTGCATGCATCCCAGTTAAATGTACCGTGGCTAGCTTCTTCAACCAGTCTGGAGCTTAAAGTTCAGCTTCAAAATGCCGGCTGGTGTACTTTTTTCTAAACATAGCTTCAGTCCACTTGGAAGAAAATTGGATTGGTTAAACAAGTCTTTATGTAAGGTACAAAGGGAGCCTATTTGTAGCCTAACATGAGTGTCAAATAATCAGTACCTGTTAAACAGACTGACAACCTGGCTGAAGACAGTGCTTCCAAAGAGGATAAAGTACAGGCTATGATGGTACAGTCTTGCTGTGAATACAACCCAGTCAAGGAAGTGTCAGGTATGTTCTTTGAAGGTTATGGGAACATTGTAGAGATGTTTGTTTTAAGAGGAAAGATACATGCATACGTTTTCCTTTTTTTTTTCTTTTTCAAAAAACTTCTAGTTACATGAAAGACCCCTGGGATCCACCTCCACCATCGAACATTTGCTTTCGTTGTGGAAAACCTGGCCACAATAGAAAGAACTGCCCAACAAAATGGGTAGGGTTGTGGGGCGCTTCTGGTGTTACTGAACCTTTTAGGGTTTTTACCTTGGCATTTACGTAACAAAGACATGAACACTCCTAGTAAGAATTGTTTCTCTTGGGGTGAAATACAGAGGTTACATGGCAATGTTGCAAAGCCCTTCCATATTCAAGGGAAGCCTGGAATTCTGAATGTGAAATTTTCTTTTCTCTAGCTCACAGTCATTAAAGATGTCCATAGATCTTTCTCAGTGAACTTTCACACCTATTTTTGTCTGTTTCAGTAGGACTGGAAATTGTTCTGCTCCTAACTCTGTTCAATGACCATTCAAAGTTTTTAGTATTTCCTATAAAAACAAGATGTTTCTGTTGACCCCCTCTATTGAATATCTGTGAGTTTTAACTACCAGAAGCCTCTGGCTGAGTATTCATGCCGTTTAACATCAGCCACTGAATGTATATGCAAGAGGTATGAATTCAGCTTTCATAGATGGATTATTAAAGAATTTCCACAAGCCGAATGGGTTTCTCTAGGTTTGCTTTTAATCACAATACAGAGTTGGGCATCACCTCAGTGAGTGGCAACTTGAAATTTTTCATTTTGCATCGTAGATTTCTTAAAGCAATTACATAATCCCTGAAGTCCAGTCATAAGAGTCCACTTAAAGTTTCATCATCTTTTCGATTGTTCTGTTCTTCTTGGTCAGCCGGAAAGTACTTTGAATTCTCATCCATCAGCTGATCCTCGTCATTCAATCCAGTTGTTGACCGTGTAGGTCATGCTGTTCTCTTCTTGACTCAAAATCATAAAAGTCATTTATATCCAATCATAATCATCTGACAGGCTTATTTGATTATTACTTACTGTTTAACATACCCATTTATTTTTATCTACTGATTAATTCAGTTGAAGACTAAATCAATCACGGAAAGAATTGTACAACGGATGTGGTTATATTGTTATTGCTGCACCTGTGTTTTCACTGCTGCTAACAACTAATCTTGCTACTTTAACCTAGACAATACTGCTATTAATCTATGATTAACCTTGAACATAGATGGTGAATGTAAGTTTCCCCAGGTGTTACCGATTAGTTAATAAGTTAAAATTGATTGATTCTATTTGATTAATTAATTGATTTTATAAAATCATTTAATAGAATTAAAATGTAGAAGGTTAAGAAAAAAAAATTATAGGAAACTTGCATCTACGCAATAAGAGACGTTATGGAATCTTTTGTACGTCTTGTACCAAGGCTAGAAGAAGGGCCTGGAACTATTGTAATAACTCTAGGGTTGGAAAGTTCCATTGTATTTGACCAGTCTTCTGTACGCAGAGGTGTATTGAAATGTCAGAATATGAGATTAATGGGAACTGGGGAGAGTCGACTGGAACAGCTTGTAGGTGCCTGCCAAGAAACTGTGAACTTCAGTAAAAGGTAATTCCGGCAGGGGGAGATCGCAACCACCGACTCATACACCACCTACCCAAATCGTACCCCAGACCCATTTCTAGACCTTTCTAAGCTTTACTGCGCACAATCGGATATAGGAGGAGAATATGTTAATGATTTACGGGAAATGTTATGATTATGTATGAATAATTAATGAATATGTATGAATAAGTTATATCTATGGAATCTGATTTTGGGACCTGGCTTGCGTTGATCGTGAGAGGACTCGCTCACGCACCCGGCCGTCAATAAAGAAGTGTCTGCTTATCTACATCACATTGGTGTCGATAAGTTCTTCATTCCGAGATTTCGGTAACAGTTTTGGCAACCCAGATGGGACCTCGCTGAAGGAGACCGGAGGAGTTGGGGACCTGATCGGTTCCGGCCGGCACCGAGGATTTCTCAGGGACACCCATCGATCCCCGATCCGTAAGGCTCTTCGCGACGTTCCCTGGATATTTGGTAAGACACTTCTTTTTTTAATTGTAGTAAGTGGGTGGGAGTCCCGCTAAAGTAAGTAAGTAAGTAAGTAAGTAAGTAAGTAAGTGCACTGGAGAAAGTGGGGGGGAGTCCCACTATAATAATTGTATGGGAAAGAGTGGGAGGAAGTCCCACCAGTGGGTTGGAGTCCCACTGAGTAAGTCTGCCTGTCAGACGCGGTGAAAGAGCTGCGCAGGGTAGGACTAGGAGTCTGCCCGTAAGACATAAGCGAAAGCTATTGCAGGGTTGGACTAAAAGGATCCTTGTGGAAGTGGAAGCCTAGGCGTCTGCCCGTAAGACATAAGCGAAAGCTATTGCAGGGTTGGACAAAAGTGGAGACAAGAGAAACTATATGCTATAGTGTTCTCTAAGGTAGTGCCTCTAACAAGAAGTTAGAAGAAGTTTTTGGTGTTCTTTGTTGTTTTGTGAGTTTGTGTACTAAGAAGAAAATTAAGAGGTATAATATTGTGTTATATGTTTGTTTTCTTTGTTGTTCGGTGAGTTTGTGTATTAAGAAGAAAATTAAGAGGTATAATATTGTGTTATATGTTTGTTTAAAGTAACTGTGGGAAAGTGTGAGCGTGGCTGTAAGGGTGAGACTGTGGAGTGTGGATCCGCGGATCGGAGTGACAGAGTTGAATAATTGTGTATTGTACTGTGGGTAATTACACCATGGCAACTAAGTTAACTCGGTTGTTTAAAAGTAAAAGCTTGGGTAATCTTGTGTTAAATGATAAAATCCCGAAAAATTCTCCATTGGGATGTTTACTGGCGCATTGGGGGGATTTATATGAGGATTTGCCAAAGAGCCAGATGATTGAATATTGTAATAATTGGTGGCCACTATATATATATTAGAAAATCAGGAAAAGTGGCCCACGAATGGGACACTGAATTATAACACTATTTTGCAGTTAATGCTGTATTGTAAAAGAGAAGGGAAATGGAATAAAATGCCATATGTGGATTTGTTCTTTTACTTAAGACAAAAAAAGGATTGGCAGGGTGAATGTAAGCTAACTATTAGAGATAATTTAGTAATGGCTATAACTTCTGATAATAAGAAAGTGGAAAAAATGTTGTTCAAATTGTGAGGTTGGGAGTGGATACAGGAGTGACATTTTTTATTAAATACCTGTAAAGGAAAAACTGGAACAAAAACAGGCCATTCCTGCAACCCCTGGATTTGAAATTTGGAAATAAGATAATTACACATGATTTTTTGTATGCACCAGTATGTCCGGTACCCTTGTTAGGAAGAGATTTGTTATCTAAATTAAATGCACAGATTGTTTTTGACGAAGGAGAACTTTTCTTGAAAATACCTGAGTCAAAAACGGGAGAAATCCTGATGATACAAGAAAAGGTAAAGGAACAAGAAATTCCACCAGACGTGGATTTGGCAGTGATCCCTACTGTATGGGAAACAAATATTCCTGGTAAATTGAAGCTAGCAGAACCGGTTAAAATAGATTTGAAGGAAGGCGCAGGAACAGTGAGAATTAAACAATATTCAATCAAACCAGAAGTGAGACAGGAATTGAAGAAATTGATTGGTAAATTTTTGGAGTATAAAATTTTGGAAGAATGTGAATCTGAGTATAATACTCCTATTTTACCAGTCAGAAAACCTTCGGGTGAATATAGACTGGTACAAGACTTGAGAGCAGTAAATCAAAATAGTTAAGGATATTTATCCTGTAGTAGCAAACCCTTATACACTGTTAACAGCATTGAGGGAGAATTATCAGTGGTTTACAGTGCTTGATTTAAAAGATGCTTTCTTTTGTATACCTTTGGAAAAGGAAAGCAGAAAACTGTTTGCTTTCGAATGGGAAAATCCTCAAACCAGGCAAAAGATGCAGCTGACATGGACTAGATTACCCCAAGGATTTAAAAACAGTCCAACTATTTTTGGAAATCATTTAGCAAAGGGACTTGAAATCTGGAAACAGGATAAATCAAGGCCTGGGCATTTACTCCTACAATATGTGGATGACATATTGATAGCTACAGAAGAAAGACCTACCTGTATACAGGTGACTATTGACCTCTTGAATTTCCTGGGACTAAATGGGTATAAGGTATCCAGGAAGAAAGCCCAGATAGCCTGCCAGACTGTGATATATCTGGGCTTTGAGATTTCAAAAGGACAACGACAATTAGGAAAAAATCGCAAAGAAGCTATTTGTGGTATACCTGAGCCGAGAAATATTCATGAACTCAGAGCATTTTGGGGAATGACTGGGTGGTGTCGCCTTTGGATCATGAACTATGGGCTAATAGCTAAACTGCTGTACGAGGCCCAAAAGAACCCTTCCTTTGTATGGGGCCCACAACAACAAAAGGCTTTTGTAGAGTTGAAGCGTGCCTTAATGTCTGCACCTGCCTTGGGACTGCCGGATCTAACCAAAGATTTCCAGCTGTTTGTACATGAAAGACAACACCTTGCACCGGGCGTGTTAACCCAGAGGATAGGAAGCTGGAAACGACCAGTCGGATATTTCTCTAAACAACTGGACACAGTGAGTAAAGGGTGGCCAAACTGCCTGCGAGCAGTGGCCGCAACAGTGATGCTCATACAAGAAGCTCGGAAATTGACTTTGGGAAGAACAATAACAGTCTATGTGCCACACATGGTGATAACTGTCCTAGAACAGAAGGGGGGACATTGGCTGTCCCCCAGCCGAATGATGAAATACCAGGTGGTATTGACTGAACAGGATGATGTGATTCTAAAGACAACTAACCTGGTAAATCCTGCAGTGTTTTTAAGTTCCATACAGGAAGAAGGACGACTGGAACATGATTGCTTGGCTACCATCGAGTATGTTTATTCCAGTCGTGAAGATCTGAAGGATGTGCCATTGGAGAGACCAGACTGGGAACTGTATACTGATGGAAGCAGCTTTATGGAACACGGAGTCCGATACGCCGGATATGCGGTAACAACAGAGACTACAGTTATAGAAGCAGGAGCATTGGCGGGTACCACATCAGCCCAAAAGGCGGAACTCATCGCTTTAATTCGAGCCTTAGAATTAAGCAACGACAAGAGAGTAAATATCTGGACTGATTCAAAATATGCCTTTGGGGTAGTGCATGTCCATGGAGCTTTGTGGAAAGAGAGGGGGTTATTGTCCTCTCAAGGATCAAACATTAAGCATCAAACAGAGATTTTACGATTATTACAAGCAGTTCAAAAGCCAGATCAAGTAGCAATCATGCACTGTAAGGCACACCAGACTGGCAATACAAAAATAATAGCTGGGAATAATTTAGCTGATAAGACTGCAAAAGGGTAGCAAAGAAACAAGCATTGCAAATGGCAATAATTCCTTCTAAAACAGTAACCCTTCCCAGGGAGAAACCGAGATATTCAGAGGAAGATGACAAATTGGGTCAGTTATTAAATGCTAAGAAAAACTTAGCGGGATGGTGGGTAACTCCTAACGGACAAGTAGTAATTCCACCTCCTGTGATGAGAGAAATAATTCAAATGAGACATCAAGAGTGTCACTGGGGGGCAGAAGCCTTAGTAACGTTTTTACGAAAGCAAGTAATATCAGTTAAGATGTTGGGAATAGCCAAAATGGTAACTGCAAAGTGTAAAGTATGTTTGAAAAATAATCCAGTGATTAAGAAAAAGGTTCAAATGGGTAGGCTGAAATCTGGTACAGAACCTGGAGATTACTGGCAAGTAGATTTTTCAGAGTTGCCTAGATACAATGGGTACCGGTACATCTTGGTAGGGGTTGATACTTTTACAGGATGGCCATTAGCCCTTCCCTGTTGCACTACACAAATAAAAGAGGTTGTAAAATGGTTATTACAAGAAATAATTCCGAGATTTGGAGTTCCTATTGGAATTTCCTCTGACAGAGGTCCACACTTTGTGGCTGAAGTAGTCCAAAGTGTTAGCAAAGCATTGGGTATTAATTGGGATTTACATTCATCTTGGAGGCCACAATCTAGTGGAAAAGTGGAGAGGATGAATCAAACTTTGAAACAACAAATAAGTAAAATTTGTCAAGAAACCAGTCTAAAGTGGCCTCAGGCACTTTCATTGGCATTATTATGAATCAGGGTACAGCCAAAGAGTGGAACCTCAGTCAGTCCTTATGAATTATTATATGGAAAACATGTGAGTCTCTAGAACCAAATCTAAACATACATGTAAAAGGAAAACAAGATGTGTATAACTATTTGCTTTTTCTAAGGAAAACTTTGGCTGTGATTTGGAGTGTAGTAATTTGAAATAGACCTTTACCTCTGGAAAATTCAGTGCATGATTTCCAGCCGGGAGACTATGTCTATGTGAAGACCTGGACCTCCGAACCTTTGCAGGAGCGCTGGAGAGGACCCTTCCAGATACTGTTAACCACTTTTACAGCTATCAAAATTGCAGAATCGGATGCTTGGATACATTATACTCGAGTGAAGAAAGCACCGTGAAGAAAGCATCTACTCCGTGGAAGATTGTGAATCATGACCCAGAGACTTAAAAATTGACTTTGAAACATGTCTAATTTTTCATATCAGGTTATGATTGGTTTTTGGATTTTCTTTTGGTTGGTAGTGTTGGTGGGATCATGGGCTGACTTGGTGGACAGGAACAAAAGACAAATAGAAACAGAACAAGTGATTGACATTCCCAAACAGATGGCTGAGGAAAATTTGATGGTAGGATTGATTAAAGAATTTGCCAATTTACAAAACATCACGCAGATTACTGCTTGTTTGCCAATACCGAAGGCAGTAGGTGAATCTATTCCATGGGGAATTTTAACTATGAATTTGACTAACCTGGAACATAAAAATGAAACCAATTATTGTGAACAGAGGCCAGTGACTCAATGGTATGAGCAAGTAAAAGTCACTAGAAAACAGTGGAAAACTCCAGGTAATCTGGCGGATTGTGAAAAATTGTTAAATTATGTTTTTACCAAAATAGGAAGATTTAAGACTGTGGGATGGTGTTCTTATGATGAACAATTTAAAATCAACGTGAGCAAAAGTGTTATGGAATGGAAGTGTAACGAAACTGGCCAGAGCACCCAATTAGTAGAACAACGGGACTCTATATGGTCTATGTCCATATTTTCTCATTTTTAGTATATGGCAAGAACTTTTTGGTGTTTACCTGGGATGGGAAAGTTTTTTTTCAGTATTACCCTGGGTCAATGATAGGTCAACTACATCGGGAGAGAAGGAAAATAAAATAGTGCCATGGTGGAAATGTGAAAAAGTGTATGATTGTAGTAATGCAGACTTAGTAATTCAAAGAGTTCCTCCGTTGGCTGCTGCTTTGAAATATGGTTATTTTTTGTCGAGGTCTTAAGAATACTCTCAATTTAACCAGCGCCTTTACAGTCAGAAGAGGAACTTTGTTTAGTTGTAGAAAATCTTCTATTCGAAGTCCAGGACATTTAGTTTGGGCATTAAGTGGTGGAACCTGGACAACACACCTACCATTAGATGGTAAGGTAAAACAAATCACATTGGGCATGCCAACATTGTGTCCGATTTGGAAGAAATCACCATTTAAAGGATCTCTAGAGAATCTAGAATTGAAACGAATAAAGAGATCAGGGATAAGTGATGATATTTGGAATGAACCATCTACAGGAGTGAAAATTGGCTGGGCACTGGAATCACTTTTAAATCCTATAGCTTCATATAGAAACAGAGCATGGCTCTATCAGTTAACTGGTCAAGTGGAAAAATTGGCAAATGTTACCAAGAAGGGGTTTAAGGAATTGAATATACAATTACAGGCAACTTCCAGAATGACTTTACAAAATAGAATGGCACTAGATATGCTCCTACTTAAAGAACATGGAGTGTGTGGATATCTTAAGGATAAACTGGACAACTGTTGTATCCACATTCCAAATGTCACTCAGGATGTGGAACATGATCTAGATCTATTGGGAAAAATTGAAAAAGAAACTGAAACAATTCAGAAGGATATGTCAGAAGATTGGCTTGGGAAAATTTTTAACAAACTGGGATGGAATTTGAGCTCTTGGATACAATCTATAATTAAGACTTTGTTTCTGTTACTAGTTGTCTTTTTGATGAGCATGCTGATATATGCATGTCTGAAGAAACAGTTTACCAATAGAATTGCAGTGAGTCGTATGATTATGAGAGAAGTACCAACTATTTCACCAAGACATGATCCATCACCAAAATATGTTGAAACAAAAGATATATGAATAAAGTGAAAGTATTGAAATAATGATTTTCAACACTTTCAAAGGGGGGAAATGTTACCGATTAGTTAATAAGTTAAAATTGATTGATTCTATTTGATTAATTAATTGATTTTATAAAATCATTTAATAGAATTAAAATGTAGAAGGTTAAGAAAAAAAAATTATAGGAAACTTGCATCTACGCAATAAGAGACGTTATGGAATCTTTTGTACGTCTTGTACCAAGGCTAGAAGAAGGGCCTGGAACTATTGTAATAACTCTAGGGTTGGAAGGTTCCATTGTATTTAACCAGTCTTCTGTACGCAGAGGTGTATTGAAATGTCAGAATATGAGATTAATGGGAACTGGGGAGAGTCGACTGGAACAGCTTGTGGTTACCTGCCAAGAAACTGTGAACTTCAGTAAAAGGTAATTCCGGCAGGGGAGATCGCGACCACCGACTCATACACCACCTACCCAAATCGTACCCCAGACCCATTTCTAGACCTTTCTAAGCTTTACTGCGCACAATCGGATATAGGAGGAGAATATGTAAATGATTTACGGGAAATGTTATGATTATGTATGAATAATTAATGAATATGTATGAATAAGTTATATCTATGGAATCTGATTTTGGGACCTGGTGTGCGTTGATTGTGAGAGGACTCGCTCACGCACCCGGCCGTCAATAAAGAAGTGTCTGCTTATCTACATCACATTGGTGTTGATAAGTTCTTCAGTCTGAGATTTCGGTAACACAGGGACTTGTGGATATTTCTCGAGCTAGCTCGACAGCATCAGTGAGCAAAAACTGACCTTGGGAGAGAGACACAGTTATGCTTGTTGGAAGGAAGTCATGGGAGCAAGAAGAGAAACTTTAAGATACGGAGTTGTCTGCAGAGCTCGTGGCCTTGTAGGTAAAGGCAGTTGCTAAGTTGCTGTGTCTGCAATAGAAAAAAGAGCTACAGTGGAAAATTACTGAGCACAATCACAGGCTGATACGTCAGCCTGCTGTAAAGGTAAAAAGGCTTGCTTGATTTTAGTAAAGTGTCTTTGAGGTGTCTTTGATTGTCTTCAAGTCTTCAATCTGCTCTCAGAGTCCATGCATCAATAAGCCACAGGGACTGATTCAGAGCCCTGAATGAAGCTCTCACTCTGCAAAGCGTTTTGGAGGGGCAGCGGGTTTGTGTCTCTGCTCCGAACAGATGGTGAGCAAAGGGCTGTTTCACCCTGAAGGGTCCTGAAGTTAAGCCAAAGAATGTTGACTGAGTCCAAAACACTGCTCAAACCTCTGGTACGTCCTGGCTATATTCACTGAGGAAAGTAGATATTTCAGTCGAGCAGCCCTTATGCTAGGTAAAAGGGGAGGATTAAAGGCTTTCAGTGCTTAAAATAATCACTGCAATGTCACATTAAGTGTGGGTCTTAAGATGAGAGATGTCTGCATTTCCATTCTTAACAGGACAAAAAAAATTAGTCTCTTCCCCGGATTAAAAGAAGCACAGGAATTCCAACAAGTTTCATGATGGAGGTGAAAGATCCCAATACAAAGGGTGCCATGCTGACAAAGGCTAGGAAAAATGCAATACCAACTATTAATGTGTAAGTGTGGAATTCATTGGCCTGACCAAAAAGTGAATGAGATAAACCATGTAAAAATGTCTGAGTGGCAACGTAGCCGAGGTGGCCAGCCTCTGCCATTACGAGGGAGGAAACATTATCATCGTATCTTAACATTAAGACCTGCAATACTTTACAATATTAAAATAGGGTGGTCTTAATGTTCATGCCCATGGAAGCTGGCTGACCTTGGGATATGCTAAATACCTGTATTTCTGCAAGACATTTCAGTAGCGTTTACAGTTGGTGTCATTCTTTTTGAAAACTCGTTTTGCTTCTGGTTTATGTTTCAAAGGCTTCTTGCAAAATTTAACAAATAGCCCTTGGACTGAGATTACCTCCCCCTCCAACTTTTAGTGAAGTTTTCCTGTAGCTATAAACTAAGAAATTCCTACTGTGTGCTCTCAAGAGTGGCTGTTGGAAAATGCACTCGGTAGCACATCCCTTTTTCTATCGTGGATCTCCTCTTGTAGAAGCTGTAGCACAGACTTCTTTAATTTACAAAATGAAATTACTTGGGGACAAACTTAACCCTGATCCAGCAATTTACATTTACCCTCTGGCAAAGGAGCGGGTGGATTCCTTTCCCCTGCTCTCTGGCTGCCAAGCAATCATTTTTCCAGTCTGAGCTCATTTTGCAGTTGATCCAATGGATAGGAGAGCTCTGCAGAAGGAAAACTGTTCCTCCCTCCTTCTTTTGATATTGTGGCTCCAGAAAAGTCATTTAACCTAAATGCCTACATTGTAGAAGGCCAATGTGGCGTGAGAAGGCTTCCATCTATCACCTTAGTTTGATAAAATCCAAAGCTTGTAAAAGTTTTCCTTTACCCATCTTTCAACTTTGTCTTTTTCCTCTCCTCCCCCCCCTCTCCTCCAGGGAAGCTTATGCTAGAGGGAAGAAGGAAAGCCTCCCTTTTTACCAGAAGAGCCTTCCTCCTCTTCCTCAGACGATCCCATTCCAGAGGAGTTGTTATGTCCCATTTGTAAAGATGCGGTGACGGATGCAGCAGTTATTCCCTGCTGTTTCTGTAATGGTATGCAGCCCATGGCTCAGCACCTCCACGTCACCTACAAAAAGGCAACACCCTGACACCAGGAGGGCCAGTTTTCCCTGCGGAGGGCGAGGAGCGGGGCATCGTGCACCGAGAGCAGGGGCAGCTCCGGAGCACAGCACGGCAGAGCCAGGAACTGGCAGCCTGTGCTCGCCCCCAGGGCTGAGGAGCTGCCTGTCCTGTTGAGAATGTTACGCAGAGGTATCTGTAATTGTATATTTACAGAAAAAAAACCCAACCCAAAAAAAGGAAATAAAAAGCTTTTCTTTTTCTGGCTGTGTCCTTGGGTGTGATTGCAGAGTGGTCTGTGCATCCCTCTGCTCTGGCAGTGGTTAGAGAGGGGCGTTTTGGTGCCTGTTCATTAGTAGGCATTGGGTTGCAATCCAAGCTCCTGGACCCTTCTCCGCCACCTGAATAACGCTGCAAGCAGCAGCAGGGTCAGGAATGGATTTGCGTGGCAGGGACATACCCTGAAAACTGCAGCTCCTGCCTAATGAAACTCGGCTCAAACGTTTGGAGGGAGCACTTACATCTTGCTGTGGGACCGGGAGACCTGTCACAGGACCCAGTTCTGATGGTGCCGTCCAGCTGACTTGAGAGGACTTGGGGCGGTCCTGAAAGTCAGGACCAGACCTTGCCTAGCTTCAGTGCAGAACAGCACGAGATTTTGGGTGAGAACTGCGAGCCAACAGACAGAAGAGAAACTGCCCACAGTGGGATTGATCTCGGCAGCTCTTTTTTTTCTAGCATGGGAGTGATGATGCAGCCTCTGACCTTTGTGAAATGTGTCCTGGAGTCCCTCATCAGTGAGAGAGGTGGAGGTCTAGCACTGCCTTTGGCCCACGGCAGAGGTAGGAGAGAGTTCTGGACGTGTCTCTCCATCAATTGTCTCCAAAGGCTTTCTATGGTGGGTGTGTGGCTCTAGGGAAGGCCTGGGCCGTGATATTTCTTTTTCACAAACTTTCTGATGCCAACCATCTGGACAACACATGTCTCCGGTGAGAAGGGGCTGAGAGAGATGGGACTCTTCAGCCTGCAGAAGAGAAGGCCCAGGGCACCTTCTCCATATAGATCACTATCTGAAGGCAGGGTGCAAAGAAGATGGAGCCTGGCTCTTTCCAGTGGTGCCCAGCATCCATGCGGCTCAGGGTGGCCCTCCTTCAACAGGGGCTGGCACCGGCTGGCCCCCAGAGGGCTCTGCCAGCCCCAACTGCTCCAACAGCGTGTGATGCTGGCACAACTACCAGCAGCAGCAGGGACCGCCTGAAAGGGGCCTGAGCAGACACGGAGGTGTGAAGCAACGCTGCCGGAGGGGCTTTGCATCACAGGGTCTGTCTCTGAGGCTGGGTGAGTGCCTGGGTGCGCCTGCAGGTGCACCCCTGAGACCACTGTGATGTCACCAGAGGGTCACAATCACCCTTGACTTCACTTGGGCTGCACAGCAACACTGCCAGCATCACGTACTGCCAGCGTCAGAGTGTCCTGTGGGCAGCACCCAAACCATCGAGTCCTGCCACAGCACACCGGACGTTGAGAGCTGCCAGCAGCTGAGGAGCCAGAGCGTCCTGCCCGTGGAACCCGAGCCTTCACGTCCCACCAGCAGCACCCGAGCCTTCGAGTCCTGCTGGCGGCACCCATCCAGCCCTGCCAGTGGCAGGTGAGATAGCAAGTGCCGCCAGCAGCTGACAGGGCACCAACCTCCAGCACCAGTGATGGAGGCGTCCAGGCATGAGCCAGCAGCACTGGGAGCCGCCGGGATCTCCCGGCGGGAGGACACCTGCCCCATCTGCTTGGGTCCCCTTGAGGGCCCCGCTGCTGTGGATCCGTGCTGGCATGCATTCTGCCACGCTTGCATCCAGCACTGGGCTGACACCACCGTCGCTGCCACCTGCCCCATCTGCCGGGGGGCGCATCGTGGCCATCCGCCACCTGCAGGGACAGGTGGACCACAATGGGGCAGCCCGCCATCATCACGGCCGGCTCCATCCTCAAGTAGAGCTGTGGTGGTGGCAGGGGCGGTGGCAGCGGCGGCAGCAGCGGGGCCCTGGAGGTCCCAGGCGCCGGAGGCTCTCTGACGACCGTGGGGAGCGCAGGCCCCCCGTGCCCCGCCAGCGCGTCTGCAGCATGTCCAGCCCGCAGGACAGAGACCGCAGCCCCCTCCGCCGCTTGCTGGACATCAGCGAAGATCTGCAATGGCTGCGCAGGTTGTTGGAGGAAGAGCCGGGCTCAGGGGACCACGCGCGCCGCCTCCCCTTGCCCCGCTACCGAGTGAGGCAGCCGGGCCCTCCAGGGCCCCCCTGAAATAAAAACACTGGGGATGCTGAGAGGGGCCACACCTGGTTTCTTCTGTGTCTGGTTGCTCTTCGCTGCACAAGTCGGGGAGTGAGAGGGGTATGGCCCTGGGAACTGGGGAAGAGGCTGGCATATGGCTCAAGAACTGGTAGAGAGGGAGGAATGTGTGTGTCGGAACTGGGGGAGAGGGGCCACTGCTGGCTTCTTCTCTGCTGCTTTGCTCATCGCTGCGGGAATGGGATGCATCCCCAGAAGGGGAAGGGGGAGTGCCCTGGGACTCTTGCCAGCAGATCCCCAAAGGGGCCAGTGCCTGCTGTCCTGAAGGCCAGGGCGAGGCAAGCAGCTGAGATGGGGGTTTCAGGGAGACCCTCCTCTCCTCTCCTGCCCCCACACCCCTGTGCTGCTGAGGGCTGGGGGAGGCCCTCCGGCTGGGGGAGATTTAACCCTAAGTCTTAACCTTGAGACATAACCCTAAGTCTTAACCAAATAACCTAATCCTAAGACTCAACCCTAAGACTCAACCTTAAGACTCAGCCTTAAGACTTAACCCTAAGACTCAACCTTAAGAATTAACGTGAAGACTTAACCCTAAGACTCAACCTTTAGACTTAACCTTAAGACTTACCCTTAAGACTTATCCCTGATACTTAACCCTAAGTCTTAACCTAAAGACCTAACCCTAAGACTTAACCTTAAGAATTAACCTTAAGACTGAACCCTAAGACTTAACCTTAAGAATTAACCTGAAGACTTAACCCTAAGACTTAACCTTAAGACTTATCCCTGATACTTAACCATAAGTCTTAACCTAAAGATCTAACCCTAAGACTTAACCTTAAGAATTAACCTTAAGACTGAACCCTAAGACTTAACCTTAAGAATTAACCTGAAGACTTAACCCTAAGACTCAACCTTAAGAATTAACCTGAAGACTTAACCCTAAGACTTAACCTTAAGACTTATCCCTGAGACTTAACCATAAGTCTTAACCTAAAGATCTAACCCTAAGACTTAACCTTAAGAATTAACCTTAAGACTGAACCCTAAGACTTAACCTTAAGAATTAACCTTAAGACTGAACCCTAAGACTTAACCTTAAGAATTAACCTTAAGACTGAACCCTAAGACTTAACCTTAAGACCTAAGACCAGCAGGCCAGGGATGGTTTGCCTGGTTTCCATATGTTATTCTCAGGACTCTGTCTTTGCTGCTCGAAAGCCTCAAGTGCCCTCTTTAGCTCACCGGTGCAACAGCCATGGCTGCTGCTATGTATGCAATTTCAATAGACCCGCAGTGAGACACCCTGGCTAATGGGGCAACCAACTGGAAATCCTTCAGCTGCTTCTGCTGTAGGCAAAGGGAAATTAACTGAGTCATCCATGCAAAGCCCTTTCTTTTTGTTGAGTTGGCTATGAAATGTAGCATTTTCACCACTGCTGGAACACTTTCAACAAGTCACAGTAGGATTTTGGACTGTAGACATATCTGTGCTTCCCCAAAGGTACCTGGACAGTGGGCAAGTGGGACGTACAGGTGCAAGCCAAGGGATGGGCAGAGGGGAACGGGAGAGGAGGAGGGACAGCTGGAGAAGCACAATAGCAGAGCACTGCTCCAAAAATGATCAGCAGAGGAAGAATAACAGTTGCTGTTATTATTTAACATCATTACATCCCAACAGTTGAGGTCCACAGCATCCATAAAGTGTCACAAGAAGCTTCCTGCTAGTAATATTTTTCCCCAAAAGGAAATTGACCTCATCTGGAGCAAAATGCACAAACCAAACCACGGTGTTGTCCACAAACAGCCAATAAGAGTGACTGCACCTCAGCACTTCAAAGAGAGGAAAAAAAAGGCTGTAAGAATTATAACAAAAAGAATAAACATATCTTGTCCTAGTGAGCAAGAGAACTAGCTCCTCAGATACACTAACAAATCAATGTATGTGCACAAAGCAAGATGTGTCTGAAATGAGGAGAGATTCCACTGCAGTTTGGAAACTGAGATGGTTTCTTACACAAACACACACACGCAAGACTTCCACACACCGTCTTGGTCAGGATACTATAAACAGGGTTTTACTTTCTCACAAAAAGTACCACTGGACTCTTCATTGATGAAGAGGAAGATGACAGGTCTGTTATCTCTGCCGGAAGATAGCACTTCCTACAGTCTACAGTTTCTCCTGGCACTAGGACGTGACATCGGGTTCAGCAAGAGAAAGTGCCAAATCTTGAATCATTAGATCTGCTCAAAAGAGAAATAACAAAAGCTTTAAAAACAGGCCAGTACTAAATCCTCCTTCCTATGCAGAATTGGGGTGTGCACTTCCAGCCCCCACACAGAAACAGAGGGGTTTCTTAAAAAGCCACTGTCTGTCTAAACCTGGACACAGCATTGATGTGTATCTATCTCACATTCACACATTCACTTCTCTCCCACTGAGATCATTTATTATCACGGGAGCACTGTCCCATAAGCATGTGGACATGTGACCAGAACTGCACTTGGCACGCTGATGCATTAAAACAATTGGGGATTTTTTTTTTCCACTTCCACTGTAAGTGCCGTCTTGCGATACCAAAACTTGTGCTATAGGCCTCCCCCTTCAGCAAGGGGAATATGAAAAGAAGGGCTGAGCCCCATGTGCCCACCTAATACCCCTGCAGCTTCTCCCAAAGGAGCTGCCTTTGCCAGATTCCAGACTGGGGACCTGTGTTTGGTCTCGCTGAACTCCCCTTGCATGTGAAATTAAAGGCAAGAGAAATTAAGAGTCCTGTCCTGATGTTATTATGTAAGGGATTCCACTAATGCACTAGCATAACACTGAAGGTCAAAAGAGACTAATATAATGCATGCATAGGAGAAGAAGTGGCTGTATCTTGCTTGATACCTTTTCCCAGATCCCTCCTGCTGTTGCTTCTAGGTGTTTAGTTAACTAACATAAACTTCTCAAAGCAAAAGCAAAGCCTTTTGGAAGTGGCTTTGTTTCAGTAGCAGGTACTTCCAAATATGATTCTTTTTTCAATTTGTGCTGTTCAGGATTGCTGAGGAAGAAAAGTGCTAGGAAAACGGGCTTGCTGTTACATAGTCTGCGGCTGCCTGGCATAGCAAGCTTGCTTTGTAGTTCTCAGGAATGTGCCAAATGCCTTCAAACAAATGCACTACATGGTCTCTGTCCAAAGTTCCTAATATCTCAAATTTGCACGATGCAAAATAGAAGGTAACAAAGCTGTTTGGGGAGAGGATGACTGATTGAGGTTACATTAAGACCATGGGATTACTCAACCAGAGGCATGCAAACATCGCTGGACAAAGTTTATCAGTCGGTTCCAAATTCTAATTTGTTAGAGCATTGTTTGTGCAGATTATGCTAGGGTTTTACTTTGGATCTTTATTGTCTGAAAAGACTCCTCTTTCTCTAAGGACCTCTCTTCCCCTCTCTACTGATACAAAAGATTTAAAGCCTAACAAAACTCTGGGCCACCCAGCCACAGGGTAAGATTTCCAGTAACTGATTCTGGATCTGAAATCCCCTGCCTGTTTGCAAAGCCAAGCCTAAAACTTCAAATGGTAAAAAACAGAGGATATTTGCCAGACATTGCTCTTCACAGAGATTTGTAGTTTTGTGATGATAATTCCATTCTAGTACCTCTTACACTGTAGGTTCTGACTTCCCGCACCAGCAAGCTGCAGTAGTATTGTACAGAGAACACTAAAGCAAAGCTGAATGCATGAAAATACAAGACTAGGCCAGAAACCCATCACATGCAGAAGAAATAACCGATTATCCACCAGAAGTAAACTAACCCTTTTTTAGAGACTTTATTTCTCACAGAGTTTATCCTTTGTAATTCGTTTACCTTATTGAGGCCAGCTGTTGAAATAACACCTCCCATAGAGGCTGGATGCATTCAGTCTTGGACTTAGTTGCAATGAAGGGGTTTGGCACTCCAGTTTCACTACAGGTGGACAACTTGCCAGCAGCCTGGAGACTACACCTGGTTTGTAAGACTGGAAGTCAAGCAGGTGCCAGGGGGTTCAGTGCAGAGGTGCAGCTCAGAAGTTCCAAAACAAAGAAAGATTCCTTTCCAGTGGCCCCTTCTGAATTGAGGGGGCTCTGCTCATGGTTATTCCTTTTATAAAGAGGCATGTGTGGAGGCAAAGGCTACAGTGCCTGCTCCTGCTTCAGTTGGAACCTCTTCTCTGTGATCACTCTCAAGCTGAAATGCATTTGTGTTTTTTTGACAGGTATCTGACCCGCTGGTCCGTCAGATCTGCAAAGCTTATCTGGAAGAGGGGCCCTAAGTGGTGCAAAAAACCTCTGCCAGTGGGACACCCTTTGCTGAAGGATAATGTCAAACATACACACAAGCCTCTCTGTTTAAACCAGTAATGGACAGAACTGGCATAGTCAGTAAGCACAGCTGTTCCCCACTGCTCTGCTTTTTTTGCAAGGTTGTCAGTATCCCCAATTTTCTTATGCCAAAACTGTCATTAGTACTCTATACTGTCTCCAGTGAATGAGCTGCAACCTGCTCCTCTAGCAGAATACAAGATTTAGCAAAGCAAAGTTCAGTGTGCAGAACGATTTGGAGAAAGGAGGGGCAAAGACTTTTACCTCAAAGCTGGAAAGGATCTGAAGGCTTTTGTTTCATCGTGGTTCACGACTGGGTTTGGAAAAGCATGTTTCCCGCTTTTTGCAACAATGAATGGTGATTCCCCATTAACCTGTGTTTCAACTCAGATCTGCCTCATTTGGGCTTTTATACCTGTGACACTAATGGAAGAAAAAGTCTCCTGCAGAACTGTATTTCCTTGGCAGTAACAGAAATTGTTATGGCTACCGAAATTAATTTTTTTAATTATCTGTCCTATCCATAATTTGCAGCAGAACACCTATGGCAGTGGTAAACAGACGTGTGTATCTTACACGTCCCCTTAAGGATTTCTGGCTTGTGCTTCACTCCTGGATCTAGGAAATACAGAATGTTGACATCCTTGATGACTTGGCCTGTGATTTTTTCCCCATGGAAATACATTTGCCTTAAGTCGTCCATATCGGTGGTACGGCTGCTTCCTGGGATAGTTTGGGCCTGATCGATGCGCGTAATTTTCCACGCTCTAACTAAAAGGTGGCACCATTTCTCTCCTTGTATAGTAGTACATGCATGTACCTTGCACCTACTGACCACTGCTACTTGAGACGTGCTACTTATGGGCCTGGTATGAAAAGGTCATTACATTTATCAGGGTCATTATGGCTTTGGCTCCGTTTCTTTGATATTTGTCTGGGGGCTACAGATCAACACAGCTTATTTATATACGACTATGCCACTTAACCTTGTACTGCTTTCATCAGAATCATCTGCATGGACCTATCAGCATGGACAGGAACAGAGAGTACAGATAAACACGTTTTACCCAGGAAACCAAGTTATAATGGCTCTTCTTAGCCTTACTTTGTGAAATGGAAGCCCTACATTCAGCCCCTTGAGCTGGCCAAGATCTTTTTGCTTTGGGAGGCAGAGCTAAGACTTCATTAACTATACTGAGATAAAATCTCTGGCTGACCGTCTATTTTATGAAGCTTTGAAACCTACAGCTCTTCAGAAGGGAAAAGATTTTTCTTTCTTCTCCTGCATATGGAAGTTACTATGTCTTCTAGCCTAGGTAGCTCTGCTCAATGAGCTTTACTAATGGAAAAGTCATTGGATTAAACCACTGCCTTGAGATGAACCTGAATGAGCACATTTTGCAAAAGACCAGGTGATGCCCACAGTTAATGTTTTCTACAGTTTAGTGCCATGAGCTGGAAAGACCTCTCTAATTTTCATGAAACCTAACATTTGAAAAACAAAATACTTTCTTCAATATGCCTTTCTTGAGCTCAGGGTTTAGTACAGATCCCTTACAGTATGCATGAGCTTTCTACTCTGAGTGCAGCCCTGTTCTGTTTGTCGTTCATGGGTGATAGTAGGCATTCATTCATGCTGTCTCCAAATTAGTTTTTGTGTAAGCATGGTGTCAAGGAAGTGTCATGGTTGTGTAAGCACGTGTAACCAGATGGCCTAGGTTTGATTTCTAACCTGGGGCTTCACCCATCGTGGAAGAAAATGCCATCTGTCAGTATCTAAAGGATCTTCAGTGACACATAACAGGGAATTCAACCTGGAGCTGAAAGAGGATCGCACACAGCAAAGTCCGAAGAAAAGAACTGGGGCCAGAATCCAGGCACAAAAGAATCTTGCTCAAAGTGCAGAGGTTTCACACATTTATTAGAACAAGCAGTAAACAAAAGTCTCCTAAGTACAAAATCTAAATGTTCTCGAGCCCTCATCCCAGACAGGCGAGTCACAGCATGAAGGGCAGATCCAAGTTCTTCTCGCCAGTGCCGAAGCAGACATAGCCGTACTGCTCGGTCATTGGGACATGGTAGAACATCAGTCCCAGCTGCAGCAGGCTCCGCAGCACCACCACAGTGCCTCCCTTCTCTAGCTGGACAGTCCAGGAGCCTGTGCAAGAAAATGCCATTTGTCAGTATGTCACAAGTGCAGTCCCTGGAAGGGAGAAAGAGGCAGCATTCCTGGAGCAAGCTGTCCCTAAGCCGAGAGGGGGACTGCAGTGCGTTCTGCCTGACCAGTTAACAGTGCACAAGGCTGCACTGGAGTTTGCGACACCTGAGAAAAGGGAAGTGAGGGAGACCAGAAACCTTGATACCTTTTTATCTTTTGTCAGTTCAGCGTTACAGGCTGCCCTCAATTCCAGATGTCTGTGTCTAGCTTCACAGAGTAGCATATTCCATGGCTATGATAGTAACGCCATATGCGTCACAGGAAGGGACCCCTGGAGTTCCAGACTTGTATACTTGATCCCTAGGAGAGGCTAGAGCTATTCTTGGATGCTTCTGAGCGGGCAGCAGTTACTCTACCAAGCTGCCACCTACTTGGTCTAGCTACTAGCTATAGAGAGCCAAGACTAGCTATAGCAATCCTGCATAGTATGGAATTTATTTTTAAAATAAACTTGTAGCATTAGTAGTGAGAAGAGGAAGAAGACACTTCAGCTCCAGAGAAGACTGGTTTCCCTGATGCAGCAACTGGGAAAGAGGAAGAGAGCACGAAAAGCAGGGTATTTCTTAGCTCAGAGAATTTTGCAGAAAAGGTTAATTCTCTTCAGTCTTTCCTGGCTCCATCATTGAAGAGGATGTGCGTGGTAGGGGCAAAGGGATTAGTTTCCGCATTGATTTTGCTTTGGCTCTGCGGAGGAGGTTCAGAGCCAGTGTGAAAATGCAATTTCTCCTGGATGCAAGGAGCTCTGAGCCACTGAGTGTTTGTTTTGCATCTGACACAACAGCCTGGGAACAACACAGGAGGGGAGGGGGCTGGAGCATCAGCCTGGATTCAATGCCAGAGGGCAAGGAGCTGCCAAAAGAAGAAAATACCAGCTTCAGCACCAAATCAGTTAACGCCTAGAGGCTACAATGTAAGGAAGAAGGTTCCTGCTGAATCTTCATCTAAAAGCAAAAGCAGCAGGCCCAAATAAAAAAGTGCAGTTGGAGCTGTCATACTACTACGGGCCTGGAGTCAAGCGGTCAGGCTGTCTGCACCCAAAGTCAAAATCTGCCAATTCCAGAGTAAGCAGAAAGCCCATAATGTGTTGGGACAGTTAGACGGTATTCATTCTTGTAGATAATTTTAGGCTCATCAATTTATGCTGTGACTCATGCTTACTTATGTCATGGTTAGCCTGGGGAAGGGCTTCTGTGATTGCTGTCAGCTGCCAGTCCTCCCCTTCCCACTCACTTCTGACTCTTGGCCAATTTTAGTGGCATCCGACAAAGGGTTGAAGTGTTTTAACACCACAGGTTCCTACAACAGGTCTCCACAGGACACGGCCCAAGGGTTGCCTGCAGCTCCTGAAGCTATTTATTTATCTGCCAGCAGCTGTGGGGAAGCACAGGCTGTTTAGCTCGCCCGGCAGCAGCTATCTGGGCAATCAGTGCTTGTAGCTTTGGGCTCTTGCACACTCGCTTGCGGTACATGTAGTCTCTGAAGCAGTTCATGGCAAACTGCAGTAGTTGAGGGCTCGCTGGGGGGGGGGGGGGGAGGTTGAGAGGAAACAATATATATGGTGGCTGCAGAATCAGAAAGGAACACCACAATTCAAAGCCCTGTAAAACCAGGTGTCGTGAGTTCTGCTGCTCACCTGTTACCTCCCTCTTCTCTTTGTATTTCTGTACTTTTCAAAAGTTTCTTGGGCACCACTGTTTCCCCTGTCTCCTTCAGTAGCAAGTTCCACAGGTTGGTTATATCATAATATGCACCGTGTCGTCTTTGATCTGTTACCTTTCAAAGTACCCTCTTCAGTTACGTGCAAACATGGAACTAAATGGACAGCAACACCTGCCTTCCATGGCAGTCACTGAACTTTCTAACAAAGTGACTCTGGCTGCAGGATAGAAGTACAAAAGAGACATTCACATTCTTTTAAGGACTCGGGAGATTTCCATACCGGAGAGCTTACTTCTGACTCACTCAGCTCCATGTTGCCACTAAAGAGAAACAGCTGGAATCTCAGTAAAGCAAAGCGCTACTTCATACAGAGCAGGATCAGTACAGGTGTGTGCCATCTTCCTTGCACTGTAACATTCCTTGCACACGTCCTAGTTAAAGCATGAGCTAGTGTCTTCACACACAGTGGTTTCACAGACAAGGCAACCCCAGTCTCCCATGCAGTCTCTCCAGTGCTACTCATGTGGACACAAACTGAACTGGACCTTGGTCATAGCTGGAGTAAAACCACATATTAATGGTTCAGCCACTGGGATTACAAATTCTAACTGACTGGGTCTCTGACAAAATCTGCATGTTCTTAAGAAACTTCACTACTTGGATAGCATGGAAACCCAGGTGAAGAATGTTTCATGACGAGCCAGATCATCCAGTGGCTGAAGCACTACAGCCATCTGCTGTCAAAGGACAAGCTTTCAAACAGTTTATTGAACTTTGCCTCTAAAAATTTTCACCATTTGCTCATGGCGGTAGCTAGACTATGCATAGGGGAGTTGAGCAACAAGTGGCAAGCAAATAGGTCTCAATATGTGACAAATAACTTCTTCCATTTCTCCTTTGAACACCGACTCTGCTTTCAGTGCAGGGTTCTTGCAGCTTGCGCTTGCAGAAATGATCTGCAAGCCCTTTATCACGTACTGGTGGTTCTTGCTGCGGCTTTACACATTGGTTTGCAGGGGGTGACTGTAAACTTTTGAAAGAGTTTCTCTGACAAAAAGCTAATGGAATGAGGAACTCTCATTGTCTTTGATTTAGGACCAGTCCTCTGAGAAGCAAGTCTGTCAAGAATAGGACTGTGCCTTGCCTTGCTGGGTGGTGAGAGCCTCTAGGGATTATCTGGTTTGCTAAATGTCTCCCAACATACTGGAAGCATCCAGCAGCCTGGGTACATGTGATAGCTTGTGTGTGTGTGTGTGTGTGTATATGTTCATGTACACAGATGAATCCTCTGCCCAAAACTATTTACAAAGAACAAAAAGAAATGCCTGGAGCATGACAAGTGGGAAAGGTGAGAAGGAAAACAGGTATATTAATGCTCTCATGAACTATATCTGGATTCAGACTCCTTTTTGCTGGACAAATTCAGAGAAAAGCTAGAGTACACAGGCTTATCTATCTCTGCAGAGTATTCATCAGCAGTTAACTCTGCTGATCAAAGGAACTTCCCACGTACCTTCACACCTGGCAGAAATGGACAGATGTAATTGAAGACAGTTCCATTCACTTTTATGCTTGATCTCCAAAGGCTGTGATGTGCAGCTGTTTCATTTCCCTACTGTCTGTCCAAGCTGCAAACTCCCAAAGGGCTCAGATTTGTCATTTCATAAATGTGAGACCTTTGGGGAATATTAAATTGTTACAGCTTTCTAGCTCTTCTCTGATACTTGATTCTGCATCTAATTCTATGCAAATAAGGACAATAAAGTTTTGCTGATGCTGCATAAGTCTTCCTGTGAAATAAGGACCTAAACAAAACAAGCAGGTTACTTCAGGGCAATCCCACCTGGACTGACACAACACTCGTTGAAGACAGGAAAAAAATTACATGAAACTGTCTGAAACTGTAATGTCATTTTCACTCAGATCCTGTTTTCAGCAAGAATTAGTCATAGAGCTGCTCTTTATTCTGCAGAGCCAAAAAAGCAGCAGCCATGCCACCTTCTACCTTTTACTAACCAGATCACTGGGGACATATTTCTAACACAGCAATCAAAGGTGATCTATTCAGTATACTTTTCCAGGCTGGACCTTTGCAACAGACAAAATCAATTCAGAAACTGCACTGATACACAGTGCTGGTGTTTGCCTTCTAAGGAGGCAGCACATTAAAGTTGTGAAACCTAACCACTTATTTTGGTCCTTTTAGAGCCCATTATCTCAGTCTGTTTTTTCCCATACCTCACCACGTTAGCAGCATTTGAGGAGATGGTCCAGAAGACAAAATTATTTGAACTCATGAGACACGGAGCAAGTTATTCTCCTTGAAAGCTTCAAGACAATTGTGTTCTCTTCCATAACAGCTCAAATCTCACTATATTAATAAAAAATGCTTTTTCAGGCCCACCTTTCTTGTAGGAGTTTGAAATAATGATGTCATAAACCACTCTAAAAGTACTTTAATCAGAAGCTAATGAACAGCACGAAATAATAGCTTAAAATGAATATGCCTTCTTTCCTCCTTCAAGAAAATGCCTTAGAAATGCATTTCATAATAAAATATAAAAAGAGCTGAGAACTGCAAAAATGAAACGCTGTTTTTATCCTTTTTTTTTTCTTTTATCCTTTTTCTTTTCTTTTAAACCTCCCTGCTATTACAAATGGTTCTTGGAGTAAAATCATTGCATAGGTAGCTGTAGGTCTCTATTACTATAAAAATGCAGGAGTGGGATGCTGGGTTCAAATCCTTTCTAATACTGGCTCAGAATACCCCATGGCAGTCCCCATACTGTTCATTGCCCCTGTGTCAGACAACATGTCTCTTGCTGGGAGGCTGAGAAACTCAGAGTATCAGTCTGTAAGGTACACCAAGACTCCTAGATAAAAGTTGTCAGGAAAAAAAATTTACGAACTATTATTTGCATTGGAGGGAATACAAATAGAACTAAGAGACAGCAAGTAAAAGCTGGCTTTCCTAGAGTTAAATACTGATTTTTACTTGCATCTACGTGTGAGCTGTAGCCTATGCTATCCCTAAATCAGACAGCAGAGTTAACTTCACTCATCATGCTTGCTAAGGTACAGGGAACCAGAGGTCATTGCTCTCACACCAGGGATTTCTAACAGTAACACCGCTCTGGTAAGATTTCCATTCTTCAAAATACATTTTTTTAAAAGAGCAAATTAATTCTGAAGCTGCACCCAGCAAACCTAAGGAAGCCAAGCACTGTCTGTGTTGAAACTATTGCCTGTTGCTGCTCCAGAAGGGAAGGGAGGGAGCTGCTGTGTGGGAGGAAAGAGCATGGGAAAAATATCCGCTGGATGAAGATCTGGAGCTTCCTATTCCCTCTTTAGAGCAGGCTGCAGCCTCCACCCCTCCAAACGCAGACAGGAATTCTGAGGAGTTCCTTACATCTTTCCCAAACAACAAAGTGCTTTGAAGATTCTGATGCTCACCCAGTGTTAAACCACTGCCTTTTTTATGGCACTTCAACAGCTGCCAGGACACCAGAGCTGAATTTCAAAAGTCAGCCTACTTCTCAGCTTCTTCTTCCTTTCCAGTTGCCAATAGAAATCCCTGTCTCATCCCCCATGTCTGTCTCAGCTATGGGCTGAATCTTCTAATTCACAGAGGCAACAGTGTGCGTGAGACATTAGCTTTTAAACAAAAGCCTTTTAAGAAGGTTGTTTGCAGAACTTTCCTGTGGGAACTGGTCCACTTTCAGTATGACCTCTCATAACATTGCTGCTTCGGAGGTGATTCAGCAATGCCTCGTTTCAGTACAAGCTTGAGAAGAAACAGCTTTAAGAGCTAGACAGGCTGATAGAGAGGCTCCATGTCGCAAAAGCTCACAGAGGGTCATGAAAGTGACATTATCAATTCCTCTTCAAAGGAGAAAATGTCTCAAGGGAAAAGCAGCGTCAGCATGGTTGCTCTTACCATTAACGCAATATGCTGCCACATGAGCAGGTTATAACCTACCTTGCTGCAGTTCAGTTCTGAGTGAGGGTGAAGTATGGAGTTATAGCACAAATATTAACACCCACAGAGGGGTAACATAACCGCTTCCCTTTGCAAAAGCAGCCACTGCTTGGCTGCGTGACCCAGGCACTTAGCTCTGACAAAGCTACACTACACCCATGGGATTTAGCTTCCATTTCTCTCCAACAGAAAATCTAGCACTGCAAAGAGCTTCCTACTTCTAATTTGCTGTCGATAGGAAACAAAGACAAATTGCAAAGCAGAGCAGCTGTAAGGAAATTTTGCTGCACAGACATTTGACGCACAGCCTACCAGCCATAAGGACACACATCCAAACGCTCTTATATGTGGGGCTCAGACTCCTTCATGCCACTTACTGGCTACAAACTAAATCTCTTTCATTTGCTTGACACACCACCTGCACCCCATACGTTAACACTGCTGTCAATATTTCCAATTCCCCATATAACTATTTCATAATAATTAAACAAAAACACAGACTGGTTGCAGGTTCGGTACTATTTTTAAAAGCCTCCAGAGCCAGGAAAGCACAGTTTACAAACAGTCAGATGCTTCCAAGTGGCTCTTGCGTGGTCCTAATGCCTGCCACATCTTTGACACACAAATACAACCATGCCCAAACCTCAAAGTAAAATGGTCTCGCTTCAGAGGGTTTTTCTCTCCATTATCCTCTCCCACTGGGGATGCCTCTGCAGCACAAATGATTAAGACAGCCCTGGGCCTTCCATTTACGCACAAAGTACCTGTTTCCTGCTGACAAGGAAGACCCAGGCATTGCAATGTTGTCCCAGGAGCACAGTATTCAGAAGCCTCCAAGTACTGGCTGAAATGAGGCCGTACTTAGACATCTGACAACAGTGCTGCTTAATCCGGTTGAAGCAGGCTCTGCCCCCAAACCCTTATTCCCCTCCTCATCACTCTTCCATCACAGAGACCACAAAAGTGTTTATTTACTGCTCAGTGAACCAGGTCAGGGAACGATCTGGCTGAAAAATAGTTTAGCCAAAAATAAAGTTATTTTTCCAGCTGAAATCTGGCTGCACAGCCAGCAATGCCAACACAAAAGAAGGGACAATACACAGACATAAATGAGCAGCAAAGGATGGGAAAGACTGAAAAAGCTAGCACAGAAGTAACACACATCAAATTACAGCCTCCCTCATAGCCCAGTTAGCTTGCCCTTAAGTCCTAAATCCACCTGATAATTAGAATAGAGCTAGAATCCTTTTAACTTTTGTTGTTGTCCTTGAGAAAAAGATGCAGACTTTGCACAGAAAGCATCCAGAACAAAGATTTGGAACAGGGCTGTGCACTAGAGGAAACAGCAAGACAATATACAATCAAAACTTAGGAGTAGAAAAACTGGTTAAAATCTGTGCTATTTGGATTCTGACAACTGTAATACTGATCATTGTATCTTGGGTCTTCTGTAGTAAATTTAGAAATCTCTCAGAGAGGCAAAGCACCCTCCTTCCAAAGCACAAGTTTATGCTGGATCTTGTCACACTCCGTATTTCTTGTTCAGCTGGTCGCTGTGGAATCGTTTTTGGAGCGTGGCATGAGTCACGTAGCATCTACCTGGGGAGCCCCTGCATTAATCCATCACCTTCGTGGGCTTCTGTGAGCCCATTGGTTGGTAGGAAGAAAACGAAGGACTCTCGCCCCTCCCTGCTCTGAATGAAAGACGCTTCCTCTAAATCTTGCTACAGGATTTCAGGCTCAATTCAGCTTCTTTGGGGCTTTTGTCACCAAACAAATGTGATGTCTTTGAAAGAAAGATTAACAGTTTGATGAAAGGATGCAATGGACAGCTTTGTTCTAGCCTGCTTCCCCCTAGAGCTTTCAGTCACTGTCACTTTCTTACCCACAGAGAGTATCTGTCTGACTCTCAGAGGAGATTATGGCCACCTTGTAAGATTTTGCCTCTCCTGATAACAAAGCACTGGCCACTTTGAGGAGGTGATAATGATGAACGGGGGCTGGATTAGGGGCAAAGAACCTCACATTGATCTCCGAATTCTGAGAGAACACAAAGCAGTCGATGCTGGGATTCAAAACCCATCGAATGCTTAGAGGACATCCAATTCTCTCTCCTGCAGGAGGGGCAAGGCTACAAGCCCTGTCAGTCCCCCAGTTGTACTTCTTACCTCATCATCAAATTAGCAGGACTAGTTAAAAGGGCTTAGGGTGAGGAACAGATGGCATGGATTATTAACTGTTGATGTTCTCATACTAAACTAGATACTAAATTCTGGCCCGAATTACCTGAAGAGCTTACCAGTTTCTGAGAAGACTGTCACACTGAGCATATCCACACAGCACAGTGCAGTTGTGTTGATATTCAAGCTAATTCTGAACACTAAAGATGGCTAAGCGTCTTCTAATGCCTGGGATATCTTAGCTGTCTCTGCACAGCACAACCTGCACAGCACAACTGCCATACAAATATACCCATAGATGAACTGTCTCATCCTTTTCCCTCTACACACAGCCACGCACCCATTCAGCATGCAGAATTTCAATCTATATGACATTTGCATACAGTAAAGCAAGACAATGCCCATTACTTCCTTCCTGCAAATGTTCTATGGCCAAAGGGGCAGCAAACAGCAAAGCAAAGCTATAAACAGGGCTGGCACCAATGCCAGCTGCTGCACAGGCAGGAGCTGCCACTCAGAAATAGATCACTCCTAGCAAAAGCTCAACTTGTTGTGACTTCAGTGACATACAGACTGCCCTGGGCTTTCCCCTGCAAGTAATTTTTCATCATTCCCTAGAGAAAGGGCTAGGCCAAGGCTGACCGATGTGGCGATAAAACTACAACTTCTGGTTCTAAGAGGCTTCACCCGCATTTCCCATCAGTTCAGCAAGAAGTTCATCTCCTTTTCATGTCCAATGAACCAGGAGCTGAAATGGAGACAGGGTGGGCCATGATTTCTTTTACTGAGAAGGAAAAAACTCAAATACAATCCCTGGAAAGTTGCTACGGAAGACTCTGCTTCTGTCCTCCTCCTTTCACTGCAGCAGTCAGGAGAGTGAAGGATTCCACCACAGCTCTCGGTTGATGGGCAGCCCTGCTCCAGTATAAACTCATCCAAGGTCTCTGACTAAGCAAGACCCCTGCGGTGATACAGACCTAGGACCCAAAAGCAGTGAATGCACTGCTTTATTACCCATGGACACAGAGCCCAAGGAAAACAGACTCCTTTCCAGAAATCAAAGCAGACCACAGACGGCCAGTCAAAAGCTATAATACTAGCTGGCTCTGGAGTCCTCACGTGGCAACATAGCAGGAGAGGTTCCAGTCTGATCTTGAACTCCTGAGCTGGCAGCACCCCAGCTTGTAAGAGGGACAACATCTTGTATTGCTCCCAGGCAATGCTCTTGGGTCGCTGCAGGCGTAGCCTTAACAGCCTTTAAAGGCTCCTCAGTCCAAAAACATGAAGAGTGTCTCTACTTTTGAAGGATGTAGGAGACATGCTTACATATTTGTGTACATCCATTGCATGCCTGTAATCACTAAGGGTGCGAAGAAAGCTATTGAAAAGCCCCAGGACCATTCCAGAAATTGCCTAAGCTTGGAAGGGACAGAGTAGCTTCTCCATACCTACAGTTCAGAAGGTCAATATACCACACACAGCCTGGAAACTCAGGCCATACCTTCTCCTCAATTTGATGCTGCTCTCGGTGCTTTTCTTTCTCGTTTTGCTTTTCTATAGTCTCCTTTTCTGTGCTCAGCACTGACAACGCCTGGACCACAGTGCGCCCTGCTGGAAAGCAGCAGCTACGGCCAGCCTGGAACTATTTCTAGGGATGGGTGACTTCAGTTTTAACAGAGAACTTCAGGTACCAATGCTTTAAGTAATAGCCCACTGAGCTAACTGGTTCGATTTTTACATCCAAAAGCCGACTGTTCTGATGCACGCTAATCTGTTTTACTCCTTCTGTACTACTGTGTTATGAAGTTTGTCAAAAACACTTCTATAAATGTCAGGTAACTCCATGGGATGCTGTAGCTCAGTTTCACACATTTACCGGACCTACAGATCACCTCTCCTAACCAGGAATGAGGATAGCTGTGAGCCACACTAGGAGTTTTGTTCTATGTTTTGGCTACCTCTTTTTATCCTTGCTAATATGAACCACTACCCTCTCATTCATTATGGGTCTTTTAGTTTGAATTTCAGCAAGACAGCTTGAAAAGCCTTGTCCCCGTGTGGCTCTTGGCAGGCTAAGAAGTAAAGTGCTTTTGCTCTCAGTTTTCACAGAGCTGGGGAGGTGCTGCTTATTGTTAAGCAATGAAAGGGGAGGGCTCTGGTCACATCTGTGAAATGTTAGCGGAGAAGGGAGGCTGGGTGAAAGTAGGTGACCAGCACAGCATAGCACTGCTGGATTTTGCAAGGCCACTGGGGAGATAGCCATTTGTCTTAGAGCCCTGATAACGGGCAGGCTTGCTCTCTGCTAGCTAGCTGGGGGTTGTAAATACCTCTGCAGACACAGACTCTTCAAATGGCTGGAGACTAGGCTGATAGAGGATTAATCGCCTGGAGGGTGGGTCGAAAGGGAGTTAATTAGCTGTGTTAATGCATGGAGATAAAGCAGGTTCGTGCCTCCTGGCCGCCTTACTTCCAGCACCTGGACTTTTGGGGCAACCAAGATGGAGCTACCAAAATGGGCCTTGAGAGTGGCCAAAGGAAATTATCTCCCACTTAGAAACACAGCCTCTCTATCTTCAAGGGCCCATTAAGCACCAGCTGTTGCTAAACCGGTAAAAAGCATGCCAATGAAGCTCAGAGAACAGGAGGTTATGAGTGTTCTAACCCAGGCTACTGTTCAGCAAGTTTGCAGAAAGGCTAGTGCCCAAAGTATTCAGCCAAGGAAACAGCCACAAATCCCATTGTCTGCAATGCTGTGTAAGGAATGCCTCAAAATCACTGCACTTTCAGGTGAAGAAACGGAGCTACAGACTGAGTGGCTGTCACTTCTTCCGCAGTCAAAATGGTAAACGATCTTCTCTCTAGGCACTTCTCTGGCTGAATCATGAAACAGCAACTAGACAAGACCCACTATGATCCACCCTGCCACTGTATACCCGTTTAGAATGACGCTACGAAATCCCAGCATAACAGAGCCAGAGCAATTACATCTGAGAGGTCTCAGCTCCCCAGTCTACCCTACACAATGCATGGCAATGTCAGGAATCTCCTCAGTCCTCTTTTGAGCCTTCGTGTGTCATAGTTCAGAGTGTAAAGCCAGCTGTACTGAGAGTCCTGTGCTTAGAGTCGCTGTCTCAGGAACACATTGCCACCTTTGCGTTAATGTCACTGACAATGAAGAAGCCCAAACTAAAAATCACCCTCTATGGCTGTCATCAAGTTTACAGCCAGGCATATCAGGAAATCACCTGTTCTGTACTCCTACATTAAACTTAACTCAGTTACTCATGTCTGGGACTAGCAACTTAGATTTGCCTTTGGCTAAAACACAATTCCCAGGAAGACATCCAGAATGATGCTAAGATACCAAGAGACACAAATTCCTCCATTATCCTTGTTAGCCGGTAGTAATTTTATTGTTAAAATTTGTACCTAGTTTCTCATTTTCATTTTTCTGGCTATAATATTCAGCTGCTGATTCCTGTTACGCCTGTCTCTGCTATACTAAATAGATCTTCAATAATCAATACTTAAACTCCATGGAGTATTTACACAGTGTAATACAGTCATTCTCATGTTCTTTCCTGCAAGATAAACAGATTGAACTGTTTATGTCTCTCACCAGCCCTTGAATCCTTTTGTGGCTCTTTTCTGTAACTCTCCAGTTTTGCAATGTGCAGTAATCCAGTCCTGATTCCACTAACAGCCTGCGCAGAAAAAAAATCACCTCCCTGTTCCTATTTGCTACACCCTTGTTTATAAATCTACAGATCAAATTAGCCTTTTAAGTTTCAGGATCAGACTGGGAGCTGATGTTCAGTGGGTTGTGCCTGGATTTCCTTTCAGAGCCACAGCTTCCAGAATACAACTCACAGTCTGGCTTCCAGTCCCTGCTCTTAGGTCTGTGACTTTGCAAGTAGCTACATCAAAATGTACTTTCTTTAAGCAAGCCCAGTTTACCAGATCTCTGTAGCTGTCCTGCCCTTGTCATTATTTGCCTCTCCACCAATTCTTTACTCCTAGATCATTTATAAATAAGTTGAAGAATATCAGTACTGGCACTAGTCCCAGCTGACTCCCCTTCTGACCCTCTCCAGAAATATGCCCATTCAGTGATTTCTAAATCACAACTACTAATTAAGATAAGTTTAGGGGAATATTTCTGCAATGCTGGGATTTATTAAAGGTTAACATCGTAAGTATGCCACAAGTCTCCTGAGATAATGATTTCAGCAGTAACTTATCTGGCTCAGCCATTTTCATTTTTTGACACACAGTAAAGGTTGTCTAACTACCCTCCCATAGCAAGCAGTCTGAAAACTGTCTGAAAGAGTATTTTATTGTCTTCATTTCATGTGAGTCCTTATTCTTCCCCAAAACAAACCAGGAAAAAAAATTGAGCATTTCTGCTCTTCCGCATTTCTTATCAGCCTTTTTACCTTCACCATTTAGTGACAATTTCCGGTACCATTACTATGCTTTCTTTTCCTATCAATATAGTTGAAAAAGTCCTCCTTATAGTTGTCAGGGACTACTGCAGGTTATCCTGGCTTCCTTGTCATTTTCTACTCAATATAAATTCCAAATTATATCAATCATTACTTGTTCCCAACTTTCTGTATTTCTTTTATATTGCTTTTTAAATTCTAATTCCTACCCTTATTCCACCAGTGAACTGTGGTAGGCTTTCAGCCAGAAGCAGCTCTTTATTGACTGGGAGTCATGACTTGTGAATAAAGTCTTTTTTTATAAATCCTATTTCCACTCATAACTTTTCCTATCCACATTTTTCTTTTCCTTTGCCTCCAACATACCTCCCCTCCCGCATCAGTTTTTAACTGCATCAGTTTTTTAACCTGTTGGTGTCCCTTATCTCCATATCAAAGTGATCTGATTCAGCAATCTGTAACAAAACTCAGAGTCAATTTATTGCTTTTCTGAACTGTACTTTGAAAGCACCAAAGACCTGAATTCTGCATCCCCTGTTTTACTTCCTCCCAAGCTTTCCAGTCTATGCTAGTACCTTAGGCTTTCTCCCATCCCCTTTCATTTGTCCTTGCAGGATGTAGCATAGCCTGATCTGATACTATGGTGACAGTAAAATCATCCTTCCCCCTCCATTTTCACTTTTCCCATCATGTCAATGCTTGACAGGTGACCATTATTTCATACCTATGCAACATTAGGTCATCAAGTGAAAATGCTGTAGGCATGCTAGGAATTTCTGCTATTTTTTTCACCATTCCATTACCTACAAGCACATGTAAAACTGCCACAACTCTAGTTCCTGAGATGCTACCACCCAGGGTGCCAAACTCCACGCAACAGAAAGGACCACACTGGCAATCTGCCAGCAGCTGAAAGGCTATATCTAATTGTGCATAAAGTTGAGCAGATTGTCTGCTTAGACTAGAGCAAACAAGCTTATCTTTAATGCAGACATATGGCCAGCAAAACCTACAGATCCCAGCATGCAACATTATGGCCAGCTGGCCACTTGGATCAGAAAGAAGCATTACATGATCTGATACTGTGGTGACAGAAGATCAGTATCACAACCCCTCCATGTTCAAAAATCATGAGTCGGGCCACTCAAATTCATGAGTTTGGCTCAGAGAGCTGGTGACTTTAGAGGGGATAAGCCAATTGAATTTGCTTTTGAGACAGGGTTTGCATTCTCCCACTTTTCTCTACAATCATTTACAAAAATGTATTTTTAAAGTAAAATCTAAGTTACACAGTCACTTGTCTCTGGGAGCTGAGACACCAAGAAAAACCAGGCAGACTCACAGTATGATTAGGGGAGGAGCAGCAACATAGTCTGAACTCTTGAAGTGCACAGATAACCCAATAGACAGACACACAGACAGAATCTGGAACCTGCAATCACCACAGATATCACTGATAAAGATGAGGGTGGCAGACAGTTTTGTTACAAAACTCCAGGTTCCCCAATCTTGCACTAAACTCTCTGCTTTTACCGTTGTTTCCTTTATTCAATCTGGTTTAACTTCCTTTCTTCCCACCCCTCAGCTGTCATATAAAATGTTCTCTCTGCCTCCAATTTTCCATTCTGTAAGACACCTCTGCTCTCCTATTATGACACCCCATACATTTGATGACAGTTACACCCTTGACAGCCACCACAGATGTTCAGTTTCCAATTAATAAAGAAAACTATTCCAAAAGAGTTGTTACTTTTAGACAGGTTAAAATCAGCCCTTAATCTCTCAGTCCTGTTCTTTAGGTCTTTTAAGGGAGAATCCTAATGCACGCTGGGAGCATCACTCACATGTTACTCAACCCGGTCAATTTTTTGTATATTTATGGAGGGCAGAGAGGATTTTGACTTCGGTCACAATTCTAGAGTCAATAGATTTGGGAATTCCTACTTATGCTCTGACAATAACTGTTCAAGAGTGGATCTAGCCAAGAAAGACAAGAAAAGCTTCAGGTCAAAATGAGGGGATTTGCCAGAGCTATGAACAACATGTCAGGAAATAGAAAGAGCACTGTCTGCGGTGGGTCAGGACCAACATGAACTGGCAGAATTGAAAGAGGGTAATTCAAGACCCAGAGTTTGAGTACCTTGCAACCTGGAGTGAGGGACATTGGCAGAGCCGTGCAGATAAAGTCAGCAGAAAGCCTGTGTCTACCTCCTGTTCTTTTTTCCCCCCCTACATTCTCACAAGCAACCAGTACTTCAGGCAACCTGAATGCTTGTTAAAGGGGGGTGGATTGATCTTTCTTTAATGTCAGAGCTTCTATCTGCATGTGATAGAGTGCAATTAGAAAGGCTACATGCCTTGCTGATCCTGTAACCAGTTCCTGCCTTACTTCCTTCACCTGACAAGCTCATTCCATCAGTCCTCAGGTTCAGTCCAAAAAGGAGCAGAACAGAGCAGCCAGAGCTGCACAGGCACCATGATGAATCTTCTTTTCTTCCATTAAGAAGCACTCAGCTGCACTTGAGCTCAGGTAGTCTTTGAGAATTAACTTTTTTGAGGAGATAGAGATCTGCACTAACAGCAACAACCTCCCAGTTTTACCGAAATCTCGGAATGAAGAACTTATCGACACCAATGTGATGTAGATAAGCAGACACTTCTTTATTAACGGCCGGGTGCGTGAGCGAGTCCTCTCACGATCAACGCACACCAAGTCTCAAAATCAGATTCCATATATAGAACTTATCCATACATATTCATTAAATATTCATGCATAATCATAATATCATTAACATACTCCCCTCCTATATCTGATTCTGCACAGTAGAGCTTAGAAAGGTCTAGAAATGGGTCTGGGGTGCGATTTGGGTAGGTGGTGTATGAGTCGGTGGTCGCGATCTCCCCCTGCCGGAATTACCTTTTACTGAAGTTCACGGTTTCTTGGCAGGTAACTACAAGCTGTTCCAGTCGACTCTCCCCGGTTTCCATTCATCTCATATTCTGACATTTCAATACACCTTCTACATACAGAAGATCGGTCAAATACAAAGAAACCTTTCAAACCCTAAAGTTATTACCTAAGTTTTAACAATGGTTCTAGCCCCTTCTTCTAGCCTTGGTCCAGGACGTACAGAAGATCTCATAGCAGCTTTTTCTGTGCAACTATAAGTTTCATTAAAAATATTTCTTATCCTTCTATATTTCAATTTTATAAAATGATCTTATAAAATCAATAAATCAATCAAATAAAGTCAATCAATCTTAACTTATTAACAAATTGATAACATTTCCCCCCTTTGAAAGTGTTGGAAATCATTATTTCAATACTTTCACTTTATTCATATATCTTTTGTTTCAACATATTTTGGTGATGGATCATGTTGATAAAATAGTTGGTACTTCTCTCATAATCATACGATTGACTGCAATTCTATTGGTAAACTGTTTCTTCAAACATGCATATACTAGCATGATCATCAAAAAGACAATTAGTAACAGAAACAAAGTTTTAATTATAGATTGTATCCAAGAGCTCAAATTCCATCCTAATTTGTTAAAAATTTTTCCAATCCAATCTTCTGACATATCCTTTTGAATTGTTTCAGTTTCTTTTTCAATTTTTCCTAATAGGTCTAGATCATGTTGCACATCCTGAGTGACATTTGGAATGTGGATACAACAGTGGTCCAGTTTATCCTTGAGATATCCACATACTCCATGTTCTTTAAGTAGGAGCATATCTAGTGCCATTCTATTTTGTAAAGTCATTCTGGAGGTCACCTGTAATTGTATATTCAATACCTTAAACCCCTTTTTGGTAATGTTTGCTAATTTTTCCACTTGACCAGTTAACTGATAGAGCCATGCTCTGTTTCTATATGAAGCTATAGGATTTAAAAGTGATTCCAGTGCCCAGCCAATTTTCACTCCTGTAGATGGTTCATTCCAAATATCATCATTTATCTCAGATCTCTTTATTTGTTTCAATTCTAAATTCTCTAGAGATCCTCGAAATGGTGATGTCTTCCAAATTGGACACAATGTTGGCATGCCTAAAGTAATTTGTTTCACCTTACCATCTAATGGTAAATGTGTGGTCCAGGTTCCATCACTTAATGCCCAAACTAAATGTCCTGGACTTCGAATAGTAGATTTTCTACAACTAAACAAAGTTCCTTTTCTAACTGTAAAAGTGCTGGTTAAATTGAGAGTATTCTTAAGACCTCGACAAAACCAACCATATTTCAAAGCAGCGGCCAACGGAGGAATTCTTTGGATTACTAAGTCTGCATTACTGCAATCATACACTTTTTCACATTTCCACCATGGCACTATTTTATTTTCCTTCTCTCCCGATGAAGTTGACCTATCATCAACCCAGGGTAATACTGAAAAAACCTTTCCATCCCAGGTAAAACACCAAGAAGTTCTTGCCATATACTGAAAATGGGAAAATATGGACATAGACCATATAGAGTCCCATTGTGCTACGAATTGGGTACCTTGGCCACTTTCGTACACATTCCATGACACTTTTGCTCATATTGGTTTTAAATTGTTCATCATAGGAACACCATCCTAACTGGGGATTTGGACCCCCAGGAAGAAGAACTCGAGTTATGGCACTAGGTCGGGATCCTGTGATAAAATCATAATTCAGTAGTTTTTTACAATCTGTTTCTTTACCTGGTGACTTCCACTGTTTTCTAATAACCTTTACTTGTTCATACCATTGAGTTACTGGCCTTTGTTCACAATATGTCGTTTCATTTTTATGTTCCAGATTGGTCAGATTCTTGGTTAAAATTCCCCATGGAATAGATTCACCTACTGCCCTCGGTATTGGCAAACAAGCAGTGATCTGTGTGACATTTTGTAAATTGGCAAATTCTTTAATCAATCCTACCATCAAATTTTCCTCAGCCATTTGTTTGGGAATGTCAATCACTTGTTCTGTTTCTACTTGTCTTCTGTTCCTGTCCACCAAGTCAGCCCATGATCCCACCAACACTACCGACCAAAATAAAATCCAAAGAATAATCATAACCTGATATGAAAAATTAGACATGTTTCAAAGTCAATTTTAAAGTCTCTGGGTCACGATTAACAGTCTTCCATGGAGTAGGTGCTTTCTTCACTCGAGTATAATGTATCCAAGCATCTGATTCTGCTATTTTGATAGCTGTAAAAGTGGTTAACAGTATCTGGAAAGGTCCTCTCCAGCGCTCCTGCAAAGGTTCGGAGGTCCAGGTCTTCACATAGACATAGTCTCCTGGTTGGAAATCATGCACTGAATTTTCCAGGGATAAAGGTCTATTCCAAATTACTGCACTCCGAATTGCAGTCAAAGTTTTTCCTAGAGAAAGCAAATAGTTATATACATCCTGCTTTCCTTTCACATGTATGTTTGGATTTGGTTCTGGAGACTCATATGGTTTTCCATATAATAATTCATAAGGACTGACTGAGGTTCCACTCCTTGGCTGTACTCTGATTCGTAATAACGCCAATGGAAGTGCCTGAGGCCACTTTAGACTGGTTTCTTGACAAATTTTACTTATTTGTCGTTTTAAAGTTTGATTCATCCTTTCCACTTTCCCACTAGATTGTGGCCTCCAAGATGAATGTAAATCCCAATTAATACCCAATGCTTTGCTAACACTTTGGACTACTTCAGCAACAAAGTGTGGACCTCTGTCAGAGGAAATTCCAATAGGAACTCCAAATCTCAGAATTATTTCTTGTAACAACCACTCTACAACCTCTTTTGCTTGTGTGGTGTGACAGGGAAGGGCTTCTGGCCATCCTGTAAAAGTATCAACCCCTACCAGGATGTACTGGTACCCATTGTATCTAGGCAGCTCTGAAAAATCTACTTGCCAGTAATCTCCAGGTTCTGTACCAGATTTCAGCCTACCCATTTGAACCTTTTTCTTAATCACTGGATTATTTTTCAAACATACTTTACACTTTGCAGTTACCATTTTAGCTATTCCCAACATTTTAACTGATATTACTTGTTTTCCTAAAGATGTTACTAAGGCTTCTGCTCCCCAGTGACATTCTTGGTGTCTCATTTGAATTCTCTCTCTCATCAAAAGAGGTGGAATTACTACTTGTCCATTAGGAGTTACCCACCATCCCGCTAAGTTTTTCTTAGCATTTAATAACCGACTCAATTTGTCATCTTCCTCTGAATATCTCGGTTTTTCCCTAGGAAGGGTTACTGTTTTAGAAGGAATTACTGCCATTTGCAATGCTTGTTTCTTTGCTACCTTTTTTGCTGTTTTATCAACTAAATTATTCCCAGCTATTATTTTTGTATTCCCAATCTGGTGTGCCTTACAGTGCATGATTGCTACTTGATCTGGCTTTTGAACTGCTTGCAATAATCGTAAAATTTCTGTTTGATGCTTAATGTTTGATCCTTGAGAGGACAATAACCCCCTCTCTTTCCACAAAGCTCCATGGACATGCACTACCCCAAAGGCATATTTTGAATCAGTCCAGATATTTACTTTCTTGTCTTTGCTTAGTTCTAAGGCTCGAATTAAAGCGATGAGTTCTGCCTTTTGGGCTGATGTGGTACTCGCCAATGCTCCTGCTTCTATAACTGTAGTCTCTGTTGTTACCGCATATCCGGCGTATCGGACTCCTTGTTCCATAAAGCTGCTTCCATCAGTATACAGTTCCCAGTCTGGTCTCTCCAATGGCACATCCTTCAGATCTTCACGACTGGAGTAAACATACTCGATGGTAGCCAAGCAATCATGTTCCAGTCGTCCTTCTTCCTGTATGGAACTTAAAAACACTGCAGGATTTACCAGGTTAGTTGTCTTTAGAATCACATCATCCTGTTCAGTCAATACCACCTGGTATTTCATCATTCGGCTGGGGGACAGCCAATGTCCCCCCTTCTGTTCTAGGACAGTTATCACCATGTGTGGAACATAGACTGTTATTGTTCTTCCCAAAGTCAATTTCCGAGCTTCTTGTATGAGCATCATTGTTGCTGTCGCTGCTCGAAGGCAGTTTGGCCACCCTTTACTCACTGTGTCCAGTTGTTTAGAGAAATATCCGACTGGTCGTTTCCAGCTTCCTATCTTCTGAGTTAACACTCCCGGTGCAAGGTGTTGTCTTTCATGTACAAACAGCTGGAAATCTTTGGTTAGATCCGGCAGTCCCAAGGCAGGTGCAGACATTAAGGCACGCTTCAACTCTACAAAAGCCTTTTGTTGTTGTGGGCCCCATACAAAGGAAGGGTTCTTTTGGGCCTCGTACAGCGGTTTAGCTATTAGCCCATAGTTCATGATCCAAAGGCGACACCACCCAGTCATTCCCCAAAATGCTCTGAGTTCATGAATATTTCTCGGCTCAGGTATACCACAAATAGCTTCTTTGCGATTTTTTCCTAATTGTCGTTGTCCTTTTGAAATCTCAAAGCCGAGATATATCACAGTCTGGCAGGCTATTTGGGCTTTCTTCCTGGATACCTTATACCCATTTAGTCCCAGGAAATTCAAGAGGTCAATAGTCACCTGTATACAGGTAGGTCTTTCTTCTGTAGCTATCAATATGTCATCCACATATTGTAGGAGTAAATGCCCAGGCCTTGATTTATCCTGTTTCCAGATTTCAAGTCGCTTTGCTAAATGATTTCCAAAAATAGTTGGACTGTTTTTAAATCCTTGGGGTAATCTAGTCCATGTCAGCTGCATCTTTTGCCCGGTTTGAGGATTTTCCCGTTCAAAAGCAAACAGTTTTCTGCTTCCCTTTTCCAAAGGTATACAAAAGAAAGCATTTTTTAAAACAAGCACTGTAAACCATTGATAAGTCTCCCTCAATGCTGTTAACAGTGTATAAGGGTTTGCTACTACAGGATAAATATCCTTAACTATTTGATTTACTGCTCTCAAGTCTTGTACCAGTCTATATTCACCCGAAGGTTTTCTGACTGGTAAAATAGGAGTATTATACTCAGATTCACATTCTTCCAAAATTTTATACTCCAAAAATTTATCAATCAATTTCTTCAATTCCTGTCTCACTTCTGATTTGATTGGATACTGTTTAATTCTCACTGTTCCTGCGCCTTCCTTCAAATCTATTTTGACAGGTTCTGCTAGTTTCGATTTACGAGGAATGTTTCCCATACAGTAGGGATCACTGCCAAATCCACCTCCGGTGGAACTTCTTGTTCCTTTACCTTTTCTTGTATCATCAGGATTTCTCCCGTTTTTGACTCAGGTATTTTCAAGAAAAGTTCTCCTTCATCAAAAACAATTTGTGCATTTAATTTGGATAACAAATCTCTTCCTAAGAAGGGTATCGGACATTTTGGTCCATACAAATATTCATGTGTAGTTATCTTATTTCCAAATTTCAAATCCAGGGGTTGCAGGAATGGCCTGGTTTTGTTCCAATTTTTCCTTTACAGATATTTAATTAAAAAAAATGTCACTCCTGTATCCACTCCCAACCTCACAATTTGAACAACACTTTTTTTTCTCTTCCACTTTCTTATTATCAGAAGTTATAGCCATTACCAAATTATCTCTAATAGTTAGCTTACATTCATCCTGCCAATCCTTTCTTTGTCTTACATAAAAGAACAAATCCACATTTGGCATTTTATTCCATTTCCCTTCTCTTTTACAATACAGCACTAACTGCAAAATAGTGTTATAATTCAGTGTCCCATTGGTGGGCCACTTTTCCTGATTTTCCAATATATATAGCGGCCACCAATTATTACAATACTCGATCATCTGGCTCTTTGGCAAATCCTCATATAAATCCCCTCAATGTGCCAACAAACATCCCAATGGAGAATTTTTCAGGATTTTATCATTTAACACAAGATTACCCATGCTTTTACTTTTAAACAACCGAGTTAACTTAGTTGCCATGGTGTAATCACTCACAATACAATACACAATTATTCAACTCTGTCACTCCGATCCGCGGATCCACACTCCACACTCGCTTTTGTGCTCAACTGCACGTCTTACCCTTACAGCCACACACACACTTTCCCACAGTTACTTTTAACAAACATATAACACAATATTATACCTCTTAATTTTCTTCTTAATACACAAACTCACAAAACAACAAAAAACCCCCAAAACTTCTTCTAACTTCTTGTTAGAGGCACTACCTTAGAGAACACTATAGCATATAGTTTCTCTTGTCTACACTTTTGTCCAACCCTGCAATAGCTTTCGCTTATGTCTTAGGGCAGACTCCTAGTCCTACCCTGCGCAGCTCTTTCACTGCGTCTGACAGGTAGACTTACTCAGTGGGACTCCAACCCACTGGTGGGACTCCATCCCACTCTTTCCCATACAATTATTATAGTGGGACTCCTACCCACTTCCCCTAGTGCACTTACTTACTACAATTAAAAAAAGAAGTGTCTTACCCAAAAATCCAGGGAACGTCGCGAAAAGCCTTATGGATCGGGGATCGATGGGTATCCCCGAGAAATCCTCGGTGCTGGCTGGAACCGATCAGGTCCCCGACTCCTCTGGTCTCCTTCAGCGAGGTCCCATCTGGGTCGCCAAAACTGTTGCCGAAATCTCGGAATGAAGAACTTATCGACACCAATGTGATGTAGATAAGCAGACACTTCTTTATTAATGGCCGGGTGCGTGAGCGAGTCCTCTCACGATCAACGCACGCCAGGTCCCAAAATCAGATTCCATATATAGAACTTATTCATACATATTCATTAAATATTCATGCATAATCATAACATTTCCCATAAATCATTAACATACTCTCCTCCTATATCCGATTCTGCGCAGTAGAGCTTAGAAAGGTCTAGAAATGGGTCTGGGGTGCGATTTGGGTAGGTGGTATATGAGTCGGTGGTCGCGATCTCCCCCTGCCGGAATTACCTTTTACTGAAGTTCACAGTTTCTTGGCAGGTAACCACAAGCTGTTCCAGTCGACTCTCCCCAGTTCCCATTCATCTCATATTCTGACATTTCAATACACCTCTGCGTACAGAAGACTGGTTAAATACAAAGAAACCTTTCAACCCTAAAGTTATTACCTAAGTTTTAACGATGGTTCCAGCCCCTTCTTCTAGCCTTGGTACAGGACATACAGAAGATCTCATAACAACTTTTACTGTGCAGCTATAAGTTTCTTATAAGATTTTTTTTCTTATCCTTCTATATTTTAATTTTATTAAATGATTTTATAAAATCAATTAATCAAACAAAATCAATCAGTCTTAACTTATTAACAAATTGATAACAGAAGGATAAGATTGGATGTGAGGAAAAAGAAGTGTCCCTCTGAGGGTTACCCTGGGATGCCAGGGTTCACCCAAGGGAGCCTGGATCAGCCCATGGCTTTGAGTTTCAAGGAAGAAGCAGTGATGAGTGCAGAGACATCAGTGAAGGCAGACAAGCAAGGGTGTGAGGGCTGGGTGGGAAAGAAAGAAATGTGCCAGCCGCCAGAGTGGAAAGTGATACCAGCACGGACCGTGCAGGGCAACTTGCAGTGGAGGTGGCCCAGGGCTGCAGCAAGGCTGAATGGCCCCACAGGGGACTGAGGCCTTTGTCCCCCTGGCAACGGCAGTTGCCCATGTCATCAAGGCCTGTGACAGGAAACTTTATTGGGAGGGACTTATGTTCTGCACTCCAAGGGCTTGGGGGTCAGGGCTTGGCCTTTCTGCTTCATCAAAAAAATAATAAAATAAAAAAAATGGATAATTGCAGTATTACAAGCACTGACACAGTACCTTTGCCTACCTGCACTTCTGGCCTCTACTAGCTACCCTAAGGAGTCCATGGGGACACTTTCTTAGTAACGGCCCTCATTGGGACCCATTAATATTTGAAGGTATTTTCAGTATTGCTTCTGACTTGCATTCCTTCAGTTGCTGGTTCAGTCTTTTCTCAGTAGCTCAGGTTCATGGCAGGAGCCCCCAATGCCCTAATGAGGTGTTTATCTTTTTGTCATTTCCTTCCAGTCTTGGAGACCTGTGTAGCTAATTGAATCTGTCCTATTCTTGTAGATAAGAGAGAGGAGTTCAAAGTGCACCTGAAAATAATTAATTTTTATTTCATCGCTTATATTTTGCTACTTTTTAGGTTAGAGGAGAGGTTCTAGCAGCATTCTCCAACTTATAATGAGGCAGAGGTTCTCCTGAGGAGGTCTGGAGTGGTAGGAAACACTGTCCCTTGAGGTCTGACACAGGGTGGACAACCTTGCTCTGAATGTCCCCAAGCCCACCCTTTTTCTCATTGTCCCCGGGGACTTTACATCCCTTCTCCTTACATAAGAATTCTCAATTCTGCAGGTGGTTTCTACAGGTCCTTTGCATCGTCTCCCACCTGTTTGCCTTAGAGCTCTGGGTGCACACAGACGCAGATGGATCTTTCATATATGCAAGCAATGTGAAGCATGATCAAGTGTCATAAATAAAAAAACTCACTCCCCACTTCTGTCACCTGAGAGGGTAACTGTCCAGGTGGATTTCTCAAGGGTAAATGTTGGGGTCTGCAGCGGGTCTGCAGATAAGTTAGTTGACTTCAAAGACTTAGTCCTGTACCTTTAAGACAGCCACAAATTGTCAGTTATATAAACAGGATGTGAAGAATCGGAACTTAGAACCGCAGCATACGGGCACCTACAGCAACAGCAAAGAGCAAGCAAGAAGAAGGACACAAAATCCTATCAGGGTCTAACACCTGCACTGTCTAAGATATATAAATAGTTTGTATAAACAATAAAGGCCATTTTGTCTGAACCCAGCCAAGCAGACGTAGTGTTTCTTTTAAGTCCACCTCGACTTGCATCACCACAGGTAAATCACACCTCGCCAACCTGACAGCCTGCAGTTGTGCGTGAGGAGCTACAAAGTGGATGTCATTTCCCTCAGCTTCAGCAAAACTCTGCCCATGGTCTCCCTCAGTGTTCTGCCCCAGTGAGGCCATGACACTCTGGGTGCGTATGGAAAGAGATGGGTAAAACACCAGCTGGATGGTCAGGCTGAAAGAGCAATGGTGAGGGGCTGACACCCCACCTGGAGGCCACTGGGACATACTGGGGCATTGCGGGTAGCACAGGGGACTGATCTGTGCGTGGTACAGTTTAGGAGCTGTACACATGACCCAGTGGAGGCAACTGCCACAATGTCTGGTGATGGCCCTGAACACGGAGGCCCATTCCTGTGCCCTAGGGATGCCATCCAGGGAAAACCTGGCAGGTGGGATGGCTGCCCTGTCAGGAGCTGCACAGATGCAGGAAGGACCAAGGGCAGGGCCTGCACCTCCCTTGGATGGACTAACACCCTGCAGCTGCAGGGCCTGGGACCTGCCTGGCTGGGCAGTGTCTGTGCAGAAAAGGCCCTGGTGGTGCTGGGGGACAGAAGGCAAAACACAATCCCACCCTGTGACCTGGTAGCAGAGGCAGCCAGCAGTGTCCTGGAGTGTATGAAGAGGTGCCTTGCCAAGAGAGTGAGGGAAGTGATGATGTCCCCATGCTCATCGCCCATTACACCGTGTGTAGACTGCTGTGTTCATTTTTGGGCCTTGACTGGGGAGGGACTGAGGCAAGAAGTGTCTCAGTGCCTCGAGACAGGACCCATGACAGCAAGGAAGATGTGTATGACTGGGAGTGAGTTCAGTGAAGAGTCACTGAGATGCTCAGGGGCTGGAACACTTTCCTGGGAGGGGAAACTGAGGGCAAGGCCCTTGTTCTGCCTGCACAAGGGAAGGCCTTGGGAGCCTCCTAGTGACCTGCCAGTCCCAACGGGGAGGTGGTCAGGAGGATGAAGCCAGTCTTGGAGCTGTGGTGCCTGGCAGGAATGTGATAGGCAATCCTCAGGTGTGGAAATAAGGACGTTCTTGGCAGGAGATAATGCAATGACCAACCTCCACATCATGGGGTGCTTGAAGCTGTAAACAGAATGGAAACAAATGCTCTGCTTGGATATTATGAACTTCTTTGCTAAAAGGTGGGGAGGTGGAGGAATCTCAGTGCTTTCTGGTTCCTGTGAAAGATTTAAGGCCTATATGAAAGGAGCTGAAGGTAACAGTTTTGCTCCTCCATTTCAGTCCTTGACAGCCAGAACCTGCTTTTCCTTCTCCTCCTCCTAACAACTGATGAAGGGATGAGCAGTAAGGAAGCAGAAGGCCCTAGGATTTAAAGGGTCATAGTTCATTTCATTGGAGACCCCATCAAGAATCAACTGGGAAAATGAGCTTGAAGGCCAAATGAACAAGGTCTATGGACAGGCAGTGCTGTGTCTAAAATGTTGCCTAGAGACCTGCAGATCTACAGCATGGATCACGTTGGAGTTGAAACTACTGCCTGGCTTCAATGGCCTCTTGGAACCATGGAGAAAGCTTTAGGTGGAGGCCCAAGATGAAGCTGGTTAGGCCAGGAAGGCATAGGGATGCTTTCTGGTCCCTGGCTCCGCGGGATCCCACCTGCCAGGGCCCTCAAAAGGCCAGGTTCTCATTCCCTCCTGTCCCAGAGCTGTGCTTTGCTGACCTCCTTCTCCACCTAATTGGGGATCAGGGTCACCACAACTTCACACTCACTACAACCAACACTGGCACTGGTCTTCACATCCTTGAGCAGCTCTTCCTTTTTGGAGTGCCAGGTCCAGGCAGGCATCAGACTGGATGGGCTGTTTGAACATGGGGAACTTGCTCACAAGGCCCTGGGCTGTTGGCATCCTTGCTTACCTGTGCAGTGAATACCAAGGAGACTGATTCCTCCAGAAAAGCCAGACCCTGTCATCCACAGATTGCCTCAGAGCATGTGAAGAAGACATTGTTCATTCCTCACCCTGACCGTATGACCTGTAACTCTGTCCTGGCTTGGGCTAGCATGGAGTGCATGTTCTTCACACAAAGCTTTTGCTTCTCCTATTGAACTTTGCCCTGACCTGTGAGTTTTCCTCTGATCCTCTCCCCAGTCATGCTGGACGTGTATGTGGTCAGTGAGCAACTGATTCTGGGTGTTTAGGCTATGGCCAGGGTCACACCACAACTAATTCCTACCACTGTGTGATTCTTTCTGGTCTCTCCTTTGATCCACACACAAGCTCTCACTCAACCTCTTTGCCTGTCCAGTACAAGACCTCCATGTGTCTGAGCTGCCCTGACATCACACAGAGCATCCCCCACTCCTCATCTTTCCTGTAGGTTGCCCCTACAGACCTTGTGTCTCTACCTGCCACCAAAGCCGTGGGAGCTGTCCTGCCTCTCCTCAGCGCTTACGGCACTGATGTCACAGCTCTGTGGTGGCACAGGGGGCTCCTGCTGCCCATGCCCAGGCGGTGGGCTCTGGGGCCCATGTGGGCTGCAGCACCTCAGGTGTGGCACCAGGGCCAAGGGCAGGCTTGTCACACGGACACCGGTACCCAGGGATGGGAGCCCTTGTGTGGGAAGGGTTTGCTTCCCAGCAGAGGATGCTGGAGGGGATGGCAGGGGGCAGCAGAAGGAGGAAGGAGGTTCCCAGCATGAGAGCAAAGGCTGCAGAGGCCAAGCCCAGATGGCAACAGTCCCTGGGGACAGGGACTGGCTCAGAGGGGCTGCCAGTAGTGGGCAATCAGGGTCTGTGTGAGAGAAGAGCAGCAGACAGAGGGAGACACTGGCCTCTGTCCCCACATGCCATGGCTGGTGCCAGCTCTGGGGCTGACTGGCAGGATGAGACCCCTCTCTGCCCACCAGCATCCGCTGTGCCCTTGTGAGAGTCTTTGGGGTGAGTGCCCAGAGCTCTGCAGCCCCCTTTGGGCGGGCAATTGCATGGGGCCAGCCCAGCGTGGGCTGCTGTGTCTGCATGGGCTGGGGAGAGGGCAGGGGAGGGGGGCAGAGCTGGGGGGGGGGGGGGGTGGGCTGTGAAGGGCCTGGGAGAGGGAAACACCAGTGTAGAGCTCAGCTGTGTGAGTGTGCATGGTGGGGTACAGAGCAGGGCGGTCCTGGTGCAGACCCAGGGGTCATGCTGAAGGAAGCAAGGCACCAAAGGAGAGGGCCTGCACTGTTTCATGTTCCTTGGAGACCCCAGGGAGGATGCATCAGGGAAAATTTCCCCAAGAAGTCCCAAACACTTCTCATTTCCCTGTGTGGTCCCAGCCCCAACAAGGGACCTTTGCTGCATTGTCACCTCTATCCTTCTTGGTGGCTTAGTGAGACCAAACTCCATTGGCATTTCCAATATAAAGTGATTAATTTTCCTACTGACACTTCTTACACACAAGTGTCCCATAGCTCTTGATACAGTTGGTCACTCAGCCAAGGACGTGGTCAGAGACTTCCAGCCGGATCATGTGCTCATGGCCTTGTTTTGACAAATATTGAAACAGGCCAAGGGTTGCCATCCCAGCAGATGCCCTGGGCCCAGTGCGCCAGCCTTTCACTCTAAACGATTCCTCAAATAAAACCCCAACTCTCTCAGCCTCTCCTTGTCCATAATGTGCTCCAGGTCTCACCCATCCTTCTCACCTCTGCAGGACCTGCTTCAATCTGCCAGGGTCTTTCTCTTTCTGGGGAGCCACATTTTGGGCACAGCAATCCTGATGTGGTCCTGTGGTGGGTTAACCTTGGCCTGAAGCCAGCCAGTGCCCCAGCTGCTCATTCACTCCCCTGACTCAACTGGACAGAGGGAGAAAATAAACCAGCAACATTTGTGTGTCAAGATAAAGAGAGGGAGATCACTTACTGATCCCTGTCATATCCAAAGATGTGTTGTCTTGCCAATGATTAATTTCTTACCAATTAATATTTTTTGGATTGTGAGATACTATGGGAGGAGAAACAATGGGTGGGAAAGGCTGGTTTATTCTGGGGGCGTCACTCTCCTTGGTGTTCACTGCACAGGTAAGCAAGGATGCCAAGAGTCCAGGGGCTTGTGGTCAGGTTCCCCAGACCCAACAACCCACCCAGTCTGATGCTCCTCTGGACCTAGGTCTCCCCAAAGTGGAAGAGCAGCTCTAGGGAATTGAAGACCAGTGCCAGCCTTGGTTGTAGTGACTATGAAGTTGTGGTTTCCTTGATCCCCAGGCATGTGGGGAAGGAAAGCAACAGTGCACAGCCCTTGGAGAGGAGAGAATAAGAAGCTGGCCTGCTGAGGGCACTAGCAGGTGGGATCCCATGGGGGCAGGGCAGGGCTCTGAGAGCATCCCTAGGCCTTCCTGGCCCTGACCAGCCTCACCTGGGGCCTAGGGCCCAAAGCTTTGTCCATGGCTCCAGGACACCATTGAAGCAAGGGAGGTGATTCAGGCCCAGGGTCATCTATGCTGTAGGTGTGCGGGTCTCCAGGCACAGCCATAGACACAGCCTTTTCTGTCCTTGGACCTTGTAGATTCAGAATTTCAGGCTCACTTCCCAGCTTGATTTCTAATGAGGTGGCCAATGAAAGGACACCATGGCCCTCCAAGTCCTAGGGACATTCAGATGCCTCTCTTCCTTCCTGAACCCCGTCCCAGTTATACACATCTTCCTTACCATAATGGCTTGTCTCTGGGAAATAACCCAGCAGCCACCCAGCCACTCCTTCCCTCCTTTCCCTCTGAAAAGTTCAGTCACCAAAGGAAGGAAGGCACAGGCCAGGGAGGGAAGGGAAAGGCTGGGCTGGCTGCTTGCATGGGGGGATACAAGGATGGTCAAGGGGAAGCAGTTGTGCAAGGGAAAAGAGGGACAAAGGAAGGAAAAGGTGAAGAATTGGAATCAATCACGGTTCTCTGGACGTAGCTGCCGAGCAACCCTGTATTGGAGCAATAATGCTTGGAGTGGGAAAAGAAAGTCACAGGTCATCTGACCAACTTTCTGTTTGGCTTCAACAGCTGCTGGGAACCTGGGTGATTGCCCTCCCATCATGAAGGCAAGATCCATGCTGGATTGAGATGCAGAATCATTCATGCTGGAAGGGACCTCAGGAGGTGTCCAGGCCAATGTGCTGCTCAAAGCAGGATGAGCTATGGGGTCAGATTGGGTAGCTCAGGCCTTCCTTCATGTGGGTCTTGAAAATCTCCAAGGATGGACATGGCACAAGGTCTCTGGGACATATGCTCCAGTGCTTGACTGGCTTCATGGGGAGAAAGATTGTCCTCCCTTACTTCAGCTGATGCCCATTAGCTCTCTTGCTCCCATCATGCACAACAGGCAAGACCCTGGCTGCCTTTTCTTGCTGCTGTGTCCCAAGAAGATATGGGAAGGCTGTTTTTAGGTGTCCCCAAAGCCTCCTCTTCTCCTGGCTTTGCACCTTTCAAAGAAATAAGGCCCACGGCATCCTGGGCTGTTATGAAGAGCACTGCCCAAGGGTTGTTGGAGGTGATCTTTCCTCTCTACCCAACCCTGCTACAACTTTTCTTGCTGACTTCTCTCAGGGTTTTCTACTCTGTTACCACATGTTCCGGTCTGGGATGACCCAAGCTGGGATGATTCTTTGTGATTCTCAGAGTGAGATAGACACAAACAAGGTCAGTAGCCTTTAATAAAGGAAATGTATTGAGCACTTTTGTAAACAAAACATTCACGTGTTGTGGTAAGAAAACAGTGACAGGGAAGAGAGAAAGATTGGAAAGAAAGAAATCTAGCAATCAGTCAAGATAGAGTTGCAAGAGAAAGTCACCACCATGGATCCAGCAGCTTCCCCTTGATCCATAGTCTCCATTCACATGGGTGATGGGGATCTGTGCATCCCCACATATTGTTTGGTAGCACAGTCTTTGCTAGGGTGTTCAGGGGGGGCATTTCCCAAACAGGACATACCGCACTCCTCTGTGGGGCACACGCGATTACTGCACAGGTAGCGGTTATTGTCCATGTCTAGGCACAGCCCTCAAAGCCATGTGGCCTGCCCTTGACCCCAGCCGAAATCTTATGTCAGGCAGCTGTTTGCACAGTGTCTGTTCACAACTGTTAAGCCTCACAGCGCTCATCAGGGATGTAAACAAGCTTTGAGAGAGTCCCTTGATTTCTCACACCACCTTCACCCATACTCCAGTCAAAGCCGCCCTCCACATCTGGAACCATTCCTGCCTTGTCTTTTTGTTCAAAACAAGTCCAGGAGAGCATTCCCACCAAGTCAGCTCAGGCATCACCTTCCACCTGCCCTTCAATGAAAGGACTTCAAGTACAGGTCCCTTTCTCTAGTGCTCTAAAGGAGATATTGCTCTCCTTCTAACTTTCATCAGGAGGTTCAGAGAATCTGAGCAGAGGACCATTGTACATGGAGGAGTTAGTGATGAGTGTCACAGGAAACCTGAGCAGGCCTGTGCTGTGCTCCACGTACCTCTTGGCCTTCAGGCTGGTCTGTGCTGAGTGTGTCCCTGGGTTGCAGAATAAGCCATATTGGAAGAAGAAATCTGCAGGAAGCTGCTGGTGAATGGCCAACCCCACGCCCCTACCTTTACCTGGGACTGCAGTTACCAACTCCCAAGTGAACATCTCCTCTTAGAACACGAGAAGTGATGACTAGAATGGGTTTCCCTGGCAGAAAGCACTTCAAGATCTCACAGGAGACAACGTGGGATAAGCCTTCTGCAGGCAGGATCCGCACAACTTGCTGCACCACCCTCCCAAGGCTGTAAACTCCGTGTTCCCAGCCTCAGAAGGGACGGAATACAGCTGACACGATTGTCTCCGTGTGTGGAGAGTTTGCTCTAACAAAGGCCATTTGAAATGACACTTTGTCTCAGAGTCCAAGTGCCTTTCTTACTGCAGCCATAACCAGCTGGGCTGCTGGTGGCCAATCCCCTAGGAACTGGAGACTCCAGGGACCTCAAACTTGCCAACATGGCCACGTGCCTCCTAGTGGCCTATGAGCTTCTCAGATGTCATGGGTGTCATAATGATAGCCCAGATCATCCACCTTCTTGTGGCCTTGGTTACTCCTTGGTTAGCGGTTCCTGAATTGGAGAAGGCAGTGATAAAGAGATGCACAGCAATGGAAGAGATGGCCAAGGACCCTGCAGGTGCCATGAAGGCTTTGCAGGAAGAAGTTTGAGAAATAGTCCCTATAGCTGTGCAAAATGGAATGGCATTAGATATGAAGCTGGTGTCTGAAGGCAGAGCCTGTGCTGTTGTTAATACCAGTTATTGAGTATATGTACGTTAAAATGGGGGGATTTCTACAGATATAAAAAAGATTTGGAAACATCGTAATATTTGTCATAAGTCCCAGAAAGTTGACACCTTCTATGGAATTCAAGACATTGGGAATACGCCGACGTCCTGGTTTCCTGATTTACAGCTCTGGGTTAAGAAGTTCATCTCCTGATGCCTTTCTTCTCTTCCTCTATGATCACGCCAATCCGTTTTACCTATGTAGCTTCTCCTTTAAGGTTCAGAGAGGAAAAGTTGGACTGTCTTTCAGTGGTGTCTCTAATATTCCCTATGGGCAACTCTTCAGTTGTGGCAACAGACTTCATGGGGATCTGCTTGAACTAACAATAATACAGCTGAGCAATATATTTTTTATTTATTAATTTCTAACCCATTCCCCTACACACACCCCCTCCATAAGAAAGCCCTCTTTTATTTGTCTTTAACACCCTGTTCTCTAAGGAAAGTAGAAAATAATTGCTGCCAAGCACTTGCTATATTCAGCTGCAGAGTTGGTTGAAGAAGTCTCATGTAAGGTGATGTAAGTCCCATGGGGCTGAGGACTAAAATAGTGGGGCTGTAGAGTTGAGGAGCAAGGCTGTCCAAACAGTGTTTAGCTCCAGGGACTGCTTTTCCCACCTGGCCACACCTATTAAGGAGACACTGCATCAAGAGCAATTGGAAGAGTCTTCTATCACTTCTCCAGAGTGGTCATTACCTGCTTTCCTCTCTCACTGTACTTCTGAAACTTATCTCCTTACCTGTGCAAGCAAGACTTGAAGACCAGTTGTCCCTGATGGGAGAGACATGGCTTGTCAGGGCTTTCTGCCTTGTAATGAGCCTAGGGTGTCTTTGGTGCTGTGAATTCAGATCATGAGAGGAGACTGAAGAAACCTTTCAAGAACATCAAGTAAGGAGCAAACCCCAAAGTCTCTGGAAGCATTAACAAGCCCCGCTGAGGGCCATGACCGAGGAAGCGTCCCCATGGCCTTGTTAGAGCCCATCCTTGGAGGCTGTGAGTGCAGCTAGGCAAAGGCGCTGTGCAGGCAGCTCTGCTGCTGAGCAAAGCCTTGGCTTGCTTGATGAAGCAGAAAGGCCAAGCCGTGACCTGCAGCCTGTGGGAAGGTCGGTGCTGTCCCTCACACAGGGCTCAGGGCTTTTCCTGGGGACCATGGAAGGTGGTGGATTAACTGCTGTCTTAAGGGCAACAATGGCACAACCACTTTCAGTTTCCCCATGGGGCAGCAAGGAGGCAATGATACCTCATTGCCATGAGGACAACATGTCTTCTCACAGGCCTCAGTGGCAGAGACAACTGCCATAGCCAAGGGGACAAAGAGCTGGGTTCTCTTCAGGCTTTCCAGACTTGCTAAAACACATTTCCATCTCCACCGCAGGTTGTTCTACATGGTTGGACACCTGCCCCTGTTTCCCTGCAGGCTGTAGGCACCATCTCGCTGCCCCGCCTTGCTCTCACCCCAACAGTTCCATGTGTTCACTGAGGTACCTCCACTCTCACTGGCTGTTCCTTGAAACACAAAGCCATGGGCTGATCCAGACTCCCTCTGGCTGAGCTCTTGCACAACAGCAGGACCCTTGGAGTGACAGTTCTTCCTCCTGATAGCCACTCTCGATTTTCAACATTACACTTTGTGAAATATTTTCCTCTCTCTTGCTTTTTCCCACTACCCAGGAAAGCTTTACGGTCGCAGGAACCCCCCATTATGCAGGGAACCAACAATGTTTGCTTTTTCTCGTGGTCTTTCCCCTTACCACAGAGAAATAATGTCCATATGGTCTTCTACACCACATGCCTGCTGCTGTCCTGTCGTGTTCACAGGCAAAATGGACATGACAACCTGTATCCCAGCCCTTTTCCTGGAGAGGTCCTATGCTGTACCTTGGCAGAGGGACTTCCCCAGCCACATGTTCCTGTTGCTGGCCTGTCACCTCCAGAGACAGAACTGGCCTCACAGGCCCCTTCAAAGCCATGAACTTCCTCCTGCATTAGGGGTTCCTGAGACACGATTGCCCTCCTAATACCATACCTCTCCATCACCCTCCTCCTGGCCCACCACCTGACCATAGAAAAGCAGGCTTCCTTCTTCCTCATTTATCAAACACATTTCAGAAAAGTAACTTGAATGGAGAAACATTCTTCACATGAACTCCTATATTGATGTTGACACAATTTATATATGTTCTCTTAGCCTTATGGCTTCTTTTCAGCTTGGACTGACCTCTCTAGTTCAACCTCCATACTGAGGCAGGGTGAGCTAGACCAGCTTTCTCAGCAGCTTGTCTAGGTAGGCTTGCAATATCATAGAATCATAGAAACAGAGAGTCATTTAGGATGGAAAAGACCTCAAGGATCATCAAATCCACCTGTTACCTCAGGACAGCCAATTCCACCACTAAATCATGTCCCAAAGCACTGCATCTATGTACTTTTGAAACACCTCCAGGGCTGGTGATTCCACCGCCTCCCTGGGCAGCCTGTTCCAATGCTTGACCACCCTTGCAGTGAAGATGATTAGCCTCATGCCCAATGTAAACCTCTCCTGGTGTAACTTGAGGCAGATTCCTCTTGCCCTGTCTCTTGTTATGTGAGAGAAGAGACCTACCCTCACCCATCTACAACTGACTTTCAACTAGTTTTAGAGAGCAGTAAGATCCCCCTGAGCCTCCTCTTCTCCACACTAAGGAATCCAAGTTTCCTCAGCTGCTCTTCAACAGACCAGGGCTCCAGACCCTCACCAGCTTTGTTGCCCTTTTCCTGACATACTCCAGCACCTGAAAGTTTCTCCTGAAGTGAGGGGCCCAAAATGGAAATACAGTGTTCAAGGTGTGGCTTCAGCAGTGCCGAGTACAGGGGGTCAATCGCTGCCCTGGTCCTGCTGGCCACACTGTTTCTGATACCAGACAGGATGATATTGGCCTTCTTGGCCACCTGGGCACACTGCTGGCTCATGCTCAACCATCTGTCAACCTCAGGTTTGTACCCTCAGGGTACTTTCCCACCAGGCAGCCTTCCAGTCACTCTGCCCCAAGCCTGTAGCATTGTGTGGGGTTGTTGTGACCCAAGTGCAGAACTGGCACTTCTCCTGGTTGAACTTCATACAATTTTACTCACTCAAACAGCCCAACCTGTGCAGATCCCTCTGCAGAACCTTCCTGCCCTCAAGAACATCAGCCCTCCCACCCAACTTGACGTTGTATGCAAACTCACTGAGGGTGCACGCAATCCCCCTGGCCGGATCATTGATTAAAGTTCTGAAGCAGGACTGGCCCCAACACTGAGCCCTGGGGAACACCACTCCTTATGGGCCGTCACCTGGATGTCACTCCATTTACTACCACTCCTGGGGCTTGGCTGTCCAGCCAGCTCTAACCCAGTGTAGAGAACACCCATCGAAGGCATGAGCAGCCAGGTTCTGCAGGAGAATGCTGTGGGAGACAGTGTTAAAGGCTTTTTTAAGGTCCAGGTAGACAGTATCCACAGCCTTTCCCTCATCCACTAGGCAGGTCACCTTGTTACAGATTTGCTAATAAATTAAGATTGATTGACTTTATTTGATTTTATAAAATCATTTTTAATAGAAATATAGAGGGTTAAGAAATATATTTTAATGAAACTTACAGTTGCACAGTAAAAGCTATTATGAAATCCTTTGTACAGTCCCGTACCAAGGCCAGAAGAATGGGCTAGTATCAGTGTTTAAAACTTAGGTAATAAATTTAGGGTTTGAAAGGTTTCTTTGTAGTTAACTAGTCTTCCGTATGTAGAAAGTGTATTGAAATGTCAGAATATAGGATTAATGGGAACTGGGGAGAGTCAACTGGAACAGCTTGTAGTTACCTGCCAAGAAACCGTGAACTTTAGTAAAAGGTAATTCCGGCAGGGGGAGATCGCGACCACCGACTCATACACCACCTACCCAAATTGTACCCCAGACCCATTTCTGGACCTTTCTAACCTTTACTGCGCAGAATCGGATATGGGAGGAGAGTATGTTATATGACTTTCGGGAAATATCATGGTTATGCATGATTACTTAATGAATATGTATGAATAAGTTCTATATATGGTGTCTGATTTTGAAAGCTGGTGTGCGTTGATCGTGAGAAGACTCACGCACCCGGCCGTTAATAAAGAAGTGTCTGCTTATCTGCATCACATTGGTGTCAATAAGTTCTTCATTCCGAGATTTCGGTAACAACCTTGTCACAGAAGGAGATCGGATTCATCAAGCAGGACCTGCTTTCCATAAACCAATGCTGGCTGGGCATGACCTCCTGGTTTTCCGGCACCTGCTCCTTGATGGTGCTCAGGACGATCAGCTCCACAACCTTCCCTGGCACTAACATCAGGTTGACAGGCCTCTAGTTATCCTCCTTGCTGCCTGTCTTGTAGGTGGGCACCACTTGACTAACCTTCAGTCTTCATGGACCTCCCCAGTTAGCCAGCACTGTTGAAAGTCATCGCTGTGGTGAGGCAATAGAGAAACAGACCAATGATTTTCAAAGGGTTCCTAGATCATGGGATGTCCATTGTCAAGGACAATGTCAATTGACAATTGACAATTGTCAATTGACAATTGTCAATCAAAAGGACCTTGTCCTTCCTGGGCATCAACTACAGCTGAACCACAACTCCGCTGGTGATGCAGAGACATCACAGCAGCAATGCCCTCTCCTGCCAGCACTGCACAGTCCACGCCTGCATCTCTCTGGCCCCAAGGACAGCATGGTTTGCTCTCATTAGGGACATCTCATTTCACCACCACAGTGACCTCTGTCCCCCACGCCAGCATGCTCTGCAGTAAAACATTTTGCTTTCCTCGGACCTTGGACACTTGGTACCCATTATTATTTTTTTTTGTTACATGTCTGAGCTTGGCCCTGGGGACACAGGTGCGGTTCAGGGTAACTCTGCTGTGAAATAACCTAAATCAGGGAGAGGAATGGGAAAAAGTCTTATTTAACCAGCGTGAGGAAGCCTTAGGATCAATAACCTCACATCCTATTGGGGAATTTAGAGATCCCGTGGGTTTACATGGCAAGGGTTTGTGGTGGTCACGGTGTTTGTAGGTCTGGCAAAGGTGAGAAGAGATCAAGAGCTGACTCCATGGCAATAAATCCACTTTCATTTGACTCCAAAATGGACCAGACACTACCCAAACCTGATCCAATAAGCAATTCTAGTGGTATGTCTGTAATAACCTAAGGCAAAAAGGACAAAACACAAAGGGAGAGGAGTGAGAATTATGTGAGAGAACAACCCTATAGACATCAAGGCGAGTGAAGAAGGAGGGGAGCAGTGAGACAGAGGCTTGGATCCCATCAAGACAGAGGCTTGGTGGGATCCTGCAAGCCAGTGGTCAAGTAACCACCTGCTGACAGTCACAGGACAATACAGTAACAATGTTCCTTTAGGTGTCTGCAGATTCTTTGCATCAGCGTTCTAGCACAGCTGCCAGATGGGCCAACAGCTGTGATGCTCAACTGGATCTAAAATCCTGCATCATTTGTGTCCACCTTGGTTCTAGAAGCAAAGAAATGTTGGAGTCTCATCTCCTATGGGGAGTGAGGCAGGAGAGCAGCAGAGTTCAGGTGCCAGGTCACACACTGGCAGGCAGTGGCTTGTGCTGAAGGAGTGAACACTCCTTAGGATTCGCTGAAATTGTCTCACAAGTATAAACTCCATTTTGAATGTTGGAACTGGTGGAGGCTGCTGTCCTTGCAGAGCAGCTGTGCTGAGCTCTGCCACCTACCTTGGCACTTGGTTTCCTCAGTGTCACAGCTCTGTCTGCAACAGCACTGGCAACAGTTGCCTCTGCGTGGGCCCCTGGCTGAGGGCACTGCTGACCATCTGGGCTGAAGCCCCCCAGCTGTGGCACCAGCCCAGCTCTGCCATGAGGAAACCTGGAACCAAGTGTCCCCGAGCCCGTGGGTGCAAAGGCTTTGCTTCAGAGCAGAGACCTGGCCTGGGCAAAGGAGAGCTGAGTCTTTGTACCCCTAGGACTATGCAGTGAGGTGCTTCAATTGACTCTGCAATGCTTACTGAAGCACTGAAGACATCCTCCCCGCCCCTGCCTGTAGAACCACCAGACACACACATACACAGACGCTGTTTAGGAGCACTTAGATCCTTTGCTGCAGTCTTCCTGTTATCCTGTCTCATAATGGGTTAACAAAAGTTGATACTGATGCACAAAAGTTTTTCTCCTCAGAGAAATGCCACTGCTGGACAGAAGTGTCTCTGCCCAGCTGAGGCAGGGAGCATCAGTGATTGCATCCGGCTGTTCCCCAGCAGGTTCCCATGCAGCCCCAGGGGCACCTGGAGGAGCCCAGAGGGGCAGAGAAGGGAGGCAGGGAGAGCTCAAAAGCAGACCTTGGTGGGAGGCTGCTCCGAGCTCACTGTTGGAGAAATCTGCACAGCCCCTGACCCGGTGAGTCTGTGGCTGCAGGGCCATGCCTCTGCAGTTCCTAGCCGGGTTCTGCAGCAGCTGGGGCACCCCCAGCCTGTGGGACCGTGTGGGAGCCTTTTGCTGTGGAGGAGGCCAGTGTGCTGCAGAGCAGGGCTTCCCTGCTGCAGCGTGGGAGGGCCAGGGCATGTGGGCTGCCTTGTGCCAGGGCCGGCTGCAGGGCTGTGAAGGTGGCTGTGCAGGCAGGGGTGCCCAGGGCTGTCCTTGCCAGCAGGGTCCCTGCAGCCCCGGGGGCTGTGTGCTGGGGCAGGGGCTCTGCCGCCTGCCAGGGGCACCTCTCAGCCTGCCGGGGAGCTTCCCACAGCTCAGTGGTGAAACCGAATGACACCCAGTAGGGAAGGATTCCTTTCCTTTTGCCTGGATGCTGCATGGTTCAGGGCTGCTCTCAGGTCTAGTTTACCCTAAGGACATGTCTGGAAGACTAATTTCAAGAGGAAGGTCAGGGCAGAGTTTGCTATCATAATACACGGCTCTCCTCAGTCTTTGTTCTCGGATTCCTGCTCTTGGGGGCAGGAGCGGGAAGGGAGAGATGGAAAAGGAGATCTCTAGTTGGAAGAAGTCCCTGAGACTCCTAGCTGGAACTGTGAGTGATAAGGAGCTTCTGAAGTGCCCTCAGCCACTCCTCTGTCTATGAACAGGAGCAGCAGCATCTTCGCTGGAGCCATCAGGGTCGTTTAGAGCTGCACTTTCCCTCTGCAGACAGGACTCTGTGCCCAGCCAGTGCCCTGCAGACAGGCAGGTTTGTGTGGGGCCAGTGCACAGAGGCTGGGATGGGGTCTGCGAGCACCGACAGGGAAAGACCTGGCACAGGGAAACACCTCCCAGGAGGGAAACCCTGTGCAGCTGGGATAATGTCAGGGACTAAAGGAGCCCTTCCTCTGAGGCATCCCCCTGGCCTGCTCTCCCCCCAGCAAAGCCTCTGCCCTCAGGGCTGGGGGTCCCAAGGAATGAGCCACCCCCTCTGCAGCCAGAGCTCCAGCAGAGTCGCGGGGCAGCTCTCCAGCCACGTGCCCCGGCCCCTCTGCAGAGCACAGGGGCTGAGAGCAGCTGCCCAGAAATGTTGGTGTGTGGGAGGTGGCGAGCAGAGCTGGGCAAGGGCAGCGCTGCCCTCAGTGCCTGGCACGCTCGCCCTGACCTCTCTCAGCGGCACCCTCACTCTGTTTTGCCTCCTTTCTCCATTGTCTCTGTTATTTGTTACTGTTCTCTTGCTCTTGCTGTCAGGCTCTCTGGGGATGGGTGTTTCAGCTGCAGAGTCACACACTGATCTTGTGGGTCCATTCCTGCAGCTGTGTCCATGGGAACAAGTGTCCCAGCTTTCCTGCCACCTGGGGGGCTGTGGGCAATGCCCTCTGTGGGGATGGGCATTGAGCTTTTTTTTTCTCTGAATCAGATGTTATATTGGTGACTCTTGCCTATATACTTGAAATCTGCTTCCAAGCAGTGAGTTGCCCTCCAGAATGCAAACCTGTCCCCTCGCACCCTTTATGATCTGAAAGCCTCACAGAGAATTGCAGGGATGCTGTGACAGGGAAAATGCTGTTGGGTGGGTGAAATGAGCCCTGTGTGTCCTTGGCTGCAAGTGGGGTGCTGAGACCTCAAGAAATGGTGAGGGGTCTGTGGTGGGTCAGGCTGCTCTCAGCGGTGCCTGGTGGATTTTCAGGGTGACATGGCAGTGTGGTCACCCCCCACCTCAGGAAGGTGCAAGCCCAGAGACACTGGGAACCAGATGGACAGACCACCTCCCTGCACTGGGCACTCACCCACAGGCAATCCTCTTGCCTCACAGACCTCTCTGTGTTACCGAAATCTCGGAATGAAGAACTTATTGACACCAATGTGATGCAGATAAGCAGACACTTCTTTACGGGTGCGTGAGGGAGTCCTCTCACGATCAATGCACACCAACGTTCAAAATCAGACACCATATATAGAACTTATTCATACATATTCATTAAGTAATCATGCATAACCATATTATTTCCCGAAAGTCATATAACATACTCTCCTCCTATATCTGATTCTGCGCAGTAGAGCTTAGAAAGGTCTAGAAATGGATCTGGGGTGCGATTTGGGTAGGTGGTGTATGAGTCGGTGGTCGCTATCTCCCCCTGCCGGAATTACCTTTTACTAAAGTTCACGGTTTCTTGGCAGGTAACCACAAGCTGTTCCAGTTGACTCTCCCCAGTTCCCATTAATCCTATATTCTGACATTTCAATACACTTTCTACATACGGAAGACTAGTTAACTACAAAGAAACCTTTCAAACCCTAAATTTATTACCTAAGTTTTAAACACTGATACTAGCCCATTCTTCTAGCTGTGGTACGGGATGTACAGAGGATCTCATAGCAGCTTTTACTGTGCAACTATAAGTTTCATTAAAATATATTTCTTATGCTTCTATATTTCTATTCTATAAAATAATTTTATAAAATCAAATCAATCAAATAGTCAATCAAACTTAACTTATTAGCAAATCTATAACAACTGTGTTCCACCTGATGGCAGCAGAAATGCTGAGAGTTTCTGACATCCAAGAATACTCACCAAAAGGAGAGAGGGTAGAGATTTTAAACAAGAATTGAATATTCTCAAAGTGTCTTCACCATTCCCATTCTGTAGCTCTGGCAGTGCAGATGCTGACAGGCATTTCTACTCTGGCACTGCTTTCACATGACAAAGTTGACATCAGGACTGGTCCCTGCCCCCCCCACCCCCTTCTGCGGAGTGGGGCTGACTGATAAAGAGCCCGAGGGCAGATGCCCTGCTCTTCATCGCCCACAGGACCAGCACCAAGCAGGCCTCCAGCCACACAACTGAAGAAAGGTCTGCTACGAAGAGTAAAGGATGTCTGTGTATGACAGGGGATGGTCTGGGGAAATGGTGTTGATTTTGCTTAGAGAAGTCTCCCTTGACTTGTCACTGCCTTTTTTTCCTGTGACAGCTCCCCATGCCCAGAGGCAGCAGATGTCCAACAGCAGCTCCATCACCCACTTCCTCCTCCTGGCATTGGCAGACACACGGGAGCTGCAGCGCTTGACCTTCTGGCTCTTCCTGGGCATCTACCTGGCTGCCTTCATGGCCAATGGCCTCATCATCCCCATCGTAGCCTGTTACCAAATCCTTCACACCCCCATGTACTTCTTCCTCCTCAACCTGTCCCTTCTTGACCTGGGCTCCATCTCCACCACTCTCCCCAAAGCCATGGCAAACTCCCTCTGGGATACCAGGGACATCTCCTATGCAGGATGTGCTACACAGGTGTTTCTGATTGTCTTTTTCGTTTCAGCAGAGTATTCCCTCCTCACCGTCATGGCGTATGACCGCTACGTGGCCATCTGCCAACCCCTGCACTACGGGACCCTGCTGGGCAGCAGAGCTTGTGTCCACATGGCAGCAGCTGCCTGGGGCACTGGGTTTCTCAATGCTGCGCTGCACACGGCCAATACACTGTCACTGCCGCTCTGCCAAGGCAATGCTGTGGGACAGTTCTTTTGTGAAATCCCACAGATCGTCAAGCTCTCCTGCTCACGGGCCTACCTCAGGGAAATATGGCTTCTTGTGCTTGGTACATTTCTAGGCTTTGGTTGTTTTGTTTCCGTTCTGCTGTCCTATGTGCAGATCTTCAGGGCTGTGCTGAGGATCCCCTCTGAGCAGGGACGGCACAAAGCCTTTTCCACGTGCCTTCCTCACTTGGCCGTGGTCTCCCTCTTTGTCAGCACTGGCATGTTTGCCTACCTAAAGCCCCCCTCCATCTCCTCCACATCCCTGGACCTGGTTGTGACAGTTCTGTACGCAGTGCTTCCTCCAGCAGTTAACCCCCTCATCTACAGCATGAGGAACCAGGAGCTGAAGGGCGCACTGAAGAAGATGATGCAGTCAGGTGTGTCTCAGAAGCAATAAGCTGCCCATTTTTTCACAAGGAATTTCCAATTCCTCTCTGAAATCTCTTGTGCACTTGAGATCTGTACTTGGAAACTGGATGCTTCTACTCTCAGCAGTGACCAGTTCCTTCTCTGTGAAACATCTGGGGTGATAGTCCTGCAGGTCAAGGAGCTGCCAGCACAGGGAAGCTGAGACCAGGGCGGGTGGACAGATGGCTGTCCTCAGTCTGCACAAAGGGACTGTCTCTTTGCCTCTCAGGATCCACCTGATGGCACCTGGAGTGCAGCAGAAATGACAGTGCCAAAACCACTCCTCAGCTGTGGTGGGGCAACCAGAACAAAATACACAGAGAAAAATCCCCTCAACTCCGCTCTGTAGTGGGGTGAATTGGAGGTGACAATGCTGAAAAGCCCTTTGATGCCCTGAGTGGATTTAATCTTCCGTCACCCCATGTTCCTATTACCTGTTGTAATAGGGCAGGACTGACTCCTCCAGAGCCCACAGCAGAGCCCCCTGCTTCCTGTACTCCCTCAGTCAGAACCAATTCTTGAGATGGACCTGCCAAAGGTCCTCCAAAAAGCGGGGAGGCCGTTTCAGTGGGCTTTCTCTGAGAAAGGTGTTAGGTTTTCATCAGAGAAGGCTTGCCTAACATCTCATTATATATTCCTTCATGGAGAGTCCCCAGGCCCAGAGGCAGCAGACGCCCAAAAGCAGCTCTGTCACCCAGGTCCTCCTCCTGGCATTGTCAGACACACAGGAGCTGCAGCTCTTGCACTTCTGGCTCTTGCTGGGCATCTACCTGGCTGCCCTCATGGCCAACGGCCTCATCATCATCACTGTAATCTGTGTCCCTGGTGCAGCAGGAGGTGCCTGGGGAGCCCCCAGGCCAGCAGCCTGGTGCTGGGGACAGGGACTGGCCCAGAGGGGCTGCCGGGAGTGGGCAATCAGGGTCCCTGTGAGAGAAGAGCAGCAGACAGAGGGAGACACTGGCCTCTGTCCCCTCATGCCATGGCTGGTGCCAGCCCTGGGGCTGACTGGCAGGATGAGACCCCTCTCTGATCACCAGCATCTGCTGTGCCCTTGCAAGAGTCTTTGGGGTGAGTGCCCAGAGCTCTGCAGCCCCCTTTGGGTGGGCAATTGCATGGGGCCAGCCCAGCGTGGGCTGCTGTGTCTGCCTGGGCTGGGGAGAGGGCAGGGGAGGGGGGCAGAGCTGTGGGGGGGCTGGGCTGGGAAGGGCCTGGGAGAGGGAAACACCAGTGTAGAGCTCAGCTGTGTGAGTGTGCAGGGTGGAGGCACAGGGCAGGGTGGTCCTGGTGCAGACCCAGGGGTCATGGTGAATGAAGCAAGGCACCAAAGGAGCAGGACTGAAGAGCCTGGTCTGTGCCATGTACCTTGGACACCTTGGGGAAGATGTAGCAGGGAAATTTTCCTCAACAAGTCCCAAACACTGCTCATTTCCATTTGCGGTCATACATCGTAGCCCCAAAAAGGGACCTTTGCTTCATCATCACCTCTGTCATCCTCTGTGGCTTAGTGACATCAAACTCCATTGTCATTTTGAAATATAATGGGAGGGAGTTTCCTGCTGGCACTTGTTCCACACATGTCCCATAGCTCTTGCTACAGTTGGTCTCTCAGCCAATGGTGTGGTCAGACACCTTCAGCCACATCATGTGCTCATGGCTGTGTGTTTAGAAATGTTTAAACAGGCCATTGAGTGAGGTCCCATCAGATGGCCTGGGTCCAGTACTCCAGTTTCTCAGTCTTAACAATTTCTCAGATAAAATCCCAACTTTGAGTGTCCTTGTCCATAATGTGCTCAATGCCCCAACCATTCTTCTGGCATCTGCAGGACTTGCTCCAGTCTGTCAGGGTCTTTCTTTTGTTAGAGAGCCCCATTCTGGGCATAGCAGTCCTGATATGGTCCTGTGGTGGGTTAAGCTTAGGCAGTGGCCAGTCAGTCCCCCGCTGTTCATCCACTCCCCTGACTCCACAAGACAAAGGAGAAAATAAACCAACAACGCTCATTGGTCAAGATAAAGACGGAGAGATTATTAACCGATCACTGTCATAGCCAATGGTGTGTTGTCTTTCCAAAGATCAATTTAATTTATTGCTAATTCAACCAGATTTTGATTGTGAGAAACAAGGACCAAAACATTAATGATGACGCCCCTCACAGTTTCTCCCAGGGCCAAATTACACCATTGTTCCCAATTCATCTACACACCCACAGCCATGGAGGCACTAGGGGGATAGCAAAGAGGGGGTTGATGGTACAGAACATCTCTGCTGCTCCTTTCTCCTCACACTTTTGCCCTTCTCCAGATTGGGTCCTCTTCAGGGACCCCAACATCTTTGTGCTCAAAGGGTATGTGTTGTTCATTTTTTCTGTCTACTTTTCCTCTTGATACTCACAGAATTACAGAAACGTTGACATTAGAAGCGACCTCTCGAGATCATCCAGTGAAATGTGCTAGCCGAGGCACAGTCAGCTCAAGCAGGTTGTTCAAGGCCTTGGCTATATGGGTTTGGAGTATCTCCAGGGATGGACATTCCACAGACTCTCTTGGCAACTCTTCCAGTGGTTGATCATCCTGAGTCAAAAAGTGTTTTCTTGGGTTCAGATGGAACTCTGTATACATTCATAAGAACCTCACAAGGCTTTTTTTTCTTCTCCTGACTAAACAGTTGCAGATCTCTCACCCTTTCTTCCTGGGAAAGATGTTCCAGTCCCTTCAAGCAGCTTGGTGGCCCTTTGCAGAACTTGCTTTAGTAGGTCAACAGCTTTTTTGCCCTGGGAAGCCCAGCCCTAGACACAGGACTCCAGATGTGGCCTTAGTAGTGTTTGCAGGACGGGGCCTGGAAATCAGGACCATAAGTAACAATCAGTTAGCTGAAAGGAATGTCCCTCAGCTTGTAGGCCACAAACCCTGGGGGGACAAGGAGGGTGAATAGATAACAACCCACAGAGTGCTGACTGTTGAGTCATGCAGAGAAAAGACAAGGAGATGAGGAAAGATGGTGACCAGAAGTAACAAGTTGCTGCTAACTGATGACTGTAAACACTTACTTAAAGTGTCCTTTGTTTGTTGTTAACCAATTAGGGATTGCCTAGTATGTAATGCTTAGCTTAAAGAACCAATCAGTTTAAAGCACGTGGCCTCTGATAACATATATAAACCAATGACTGTGTGCAATAAATCGATATTTGCTTGCATAAAGCAGCGTCCCGTCTCTCCATCGCAGCAGTGCTGAGAGGAGGGGAAGGGTCACCTCCCTCCATCGGCCAGCGATGCTTTTCCTAATGCAGTCCCCACAGCTGTTGGCATTTGCCATGAGGGTGCATCAATGTCTCATGCTCAGCTGCTTGTCCTCTGGCACCCAAAGGTCCTTCTCTGCAGAGCTGCTCTCTGGCTGCCCTGCCACCAGCAGGATAGCCACAGGAGGGCTGGATCACAGCCTGGCCTCCCCCAGGGACTTGCTCAGCAGCAGTAGCAGCAGCAGCAGCTTCTCCTTCTTGGAAATGAGCTTCACCTCTGGCACAGGCCGCAGGGTTCTATAGAGCCACCTGGGAGAGCAAAGCCCTCTCCTGCCAGGGCTGCACAGCCCAGGCCTGTTGCCCTCTGGCCTTGGCCACTGCAGCCTTTGCTCTCATGCTGGGAACCTCCTTCCTCCTTCTGCTGCCCCCTGCCATCCCCTCCAGCATCCTCTGCTGGGAAGCAAACCCTTCCCACACAAGGGCTCCCATCCCTGGGTACCCGGTTTCTGTGTGACAAGCCTGCCCTTGTCCCTGGTGCCACACCTGAGGTGCTGCAGCCCACACAGGCCCCAGAGCCCACCGCCTGGGCGCGCGGGAAGCAGGAGCCCCCTGTGCCACCACAGAGCTGTAACATCAGTGCCATAAACGCTGAGGAGAGGCAGGACAGCTGAAGACGGTCCCAGATCGGAGAGTCAGCCGAGTAACAGCAATTACACCAGTATGGCTACATGTCGACCTCCTTTATTCAGCAACTTTGTCTTATTTATACTTCTAATAAACTGTTAACGCAGCAGCAATTCATGTTACTTGTTGATTGGTTGTCAGTTACGTATTCACGTTACTTGTTGATTGGTTGTCAATTATGTATTCATGTTGCAAGCGCCTAATAAGGATGTGCTAGTTAGCCGTTTTCATATCTCGCTTGGCATCTGGCCTTGTTCTTGTACAATACTCATTATTCATTATTCTGCCTATTCAAGGACAGTACAAGATTTTCAAAGTAAATTTGCAACCTGTAGGCCAGGGGTGTCCAACTCCTGCAATGGTACAGTATGCCCTTGTTCTGTCAGGAATTCCCCTACACATCACCCTTTTTCTTTTTGGACAAGCCAGGCTCGATCAACAATTGATTCCAAACCTTTCTTCATACAGGAGAAAATACAACAAAAGATAACAAGCACAACAAAGATAATAACAAAAAAATTGAAACCCATCCATCAACAGGGTTTTTGAGCAGCCGGTGGTTCCTCATCTCTTAAGCCAACCGTTGAAAGGATTTTCAACAACAGTGAGTTTCTTCATATTATCCTGCAGTTGGAAAAGCTTTTTGTGAATGGACTCAGAATGATCCAAAAGATTCATAGAGCACATTCCCTCAAAATCCTCACAACCGTGTTCTTTTGCTAATAACAGAAAATCAATAGCAGCTTGATTTTGTATTATAGCATGTCGTATACTGTTGACATCAGTGGTGAGCTCATCTAATACTTTGGAGGTAATGTTAATTTGTTTTCCTGTCAGACAAGCTAACCGTCTCAATTGAGTGAGAGCCTTGGCAGAAGCAACTTGTGGTGTAAAGAGTGATGCTAAAATGACAGATGGATGTTCCCACAACTCAGCATCATCTTTTCATTCAGGTCCCAATTGGTACACAGTACGTCTGACACGTTTCAACTTGTTACTTATGTTAAGCATTTGATGGATGCTAGGGGCAAATAATGTTAGTTTGCCAAAGTAGCATGGTCCTCCCTGTGCCGTTGCAGGTACAGCGGGACAGGCACCATCTCCACAAATCCAAGTATTGTAATTTCTTGGTTTGTGGATCCTAAAATTACCGGAGTCAATGTCTTTCTTGTAAACCCCAAAAATCAAACAGCAGTTTCCCGGCATAGATCCTAAGATGTCACGCTCCTGAGGTTCCATGCCCGTAACATTCAGGCCCTGAGCAATTTTGAACGCTTGAGCCCCCAAGGGCTTTCTTGGAATACCAAGTGATTTGCACCAATCGGCTTGCACAGATCCACTGTTGATGGTCTAAAAGTCATTTGTTGCTTGGTCGAGGTACTAGGAGTATATTTTACCTGTTTTCCGGTGCCCAAACTCCTTCATATGGTTTAAAGGGACCCCAATCAAACAGGTACAAAATGGGCCAGATGGGGTAGCTAACGATAAGCAAAATGGATCTTGCCCTGTCTTGTTGGCCCAGGTAACCCACATGGTCGTTTGTGATTGGGCAGGAACCCACGCTTTTCCTTGTGAGGGCATGTTGATTATTCCTACCAGCCCTATAATCAAAGCAAGCAATGTCATTATCTCACAGTTCTTGTTCCCAACTGACAAAACAAGCACCACAAACCAAGAGCTTGTGTTTTCTTTGTAGCTAAAACAACAGTTAAGGCTTTGGTCACGGCCCACCAAGAGATAGCTTCAATTCTGCTGTCAATAGTTTCTGGCATCCATATTTCTGGAAAATGTTGATTTGGCTTAAGGTTCAAAAATTCCCTACAAACATTTTCAAAAGTAATATTAGCAAAGCTGTTTTGACAATCTAAACACAAAACATAAGCATTTCACAAGCGGCTACAATATATAACAAAAATCTGTCTACAGTTACCACAACTTAATATTATTGCTGCTGGTTCAGTACAGTTTCTGCAAAGAGCATTTTTGGTATTACAAAATTTTTCAACACAACATTACAAGCTCATGGCCCAAATGATTGTCTTCTTGCTATTGTCAACAGCACGTCTTCTATGGTGGATGGGACTGGCCCAAGTTCTGCACAGAGTTTGTTGAAGACTGGTTGGAGGTAAAGCTGTGGTCTATATTTTCTCCGTTCTTCTGGAGTTGACATGCAGGATGGACAGATCTGCTAGGGACCCACAGAGGTCCTTTATCTTGTTTAATCGCTTGGTTACATCAGTCTCCTTTGGCGTCTTTTATGCCACCTAGCTGTTGTCCATGCGGCATCGCACTCCATTTGATTGGTCCTGGTGTGATGCCTACACGCTGCTCCCCCCTTGTGCAGGCATCCTGTTTTTACTCATCATTCTGTCCAACTCTCTTATCTCTTTGCGAATACACAGTCTCTTTGTCTCCCTTGGCCTTGCACATGTCCTTCCCAACACCTGCAGCTTGTTACAGTGCGGCCTGCTCGGCCTGCTATTACAACAAAGTTACTTGGTCTGCATTGCTCATAATATGTCCGTTGTCTTCCAGCCACTCCACACTACCCGGCACTGCACCTTCCTGGTCCATCAGGGCAACCTGGGTGCCAGTGGGGAAGCTGGGAATAGCCCTTGGCCAGAGCCTCTCCCTGGAGGTGACAGAGGAGGAATTCCTTGTGGATGGCAGGGATGCCAAAGCATGAGGAGTTCCCCATTGGATGGCAGAGAGAGGGCGTAGAGCACCTGCCATGTGGAGCCACCATCAGCATCCCCTCAGCCATGGCCACAGTCACAGAGAAGCTCACTGAGGAGCTCATCCACATCGTCAACAGCACCCTCACAGTGACCAGGCAGTACCAAAAGTTCCTGCAAAAAATGATGGCAAAGTGTCGAGAGGCGGCCTGTGGTGGGACACACCCCACACACACCACCTCCCCGCAGTTGCCTCCCTCCACCCTGCCAGGAAAGAGGAGCAGCTCTAGCCGGGGCTGCTGGAGGCAAGAGGGTGGCCCCAGGGCCTTAGAGTGGAGCTGCTGAGGGCAGATGCGCACATGGAGAAGACGGCGGATGAGGCCAAAGACCAAGGGGAGGACACGTGGCCAAGCAGAAACAGCCCTGTGCAGATGGGCAGAAGGAATCCAGTGGGGGTGAGGAAGAGGAGCCCCATGATGCCAGACAGAATCAGCTCCATGGGCCTGGGCAGCACCATCCACGTAGGGCTGGGCAGGAGCACCCCAGCAGAGCCCAGGCCCAGCACTGTGTGCCTCTGGGAAGGGCATGTGGCCAGGTGTCCTCAGGACTGTGCCGGGCAGGACTGTGCCTGCAGGAGGGCTGCTCCCACCTGTGGGGCTGCCCAAAGGCTCGGTGGAGATGCGACTGCCGGCACCACTGTGTCCGTTTCTGCAAGCCCCCGTGGTGGCAGCACTGCTCCCAGAAGAGCAGTGGGTTCCCCTGCCAGTGAGCAGTTGGCGGGGTGCAGGGCTGGGACACCCCTGGCGTACTCTTCATCTGAAATGTTCAATCTTTTCTCTATCCATGGATCTATCTATGGAGCTCATGCATCCATCCCGCAGCTGGGGCTGCATCACCCTCAGTGCCTGAACCCAGTGGGGATGGTCTGGCATTGAGCACTGCTGGCACCCACAAAATGGGGGGTGTAGGTAGTTAGGGCTTGGCGGTCGGAAGATGTCGCGCTGTATGGAAGATATAGAGCCCCTCTCCGGATAGCCAATAGCTTTTAGCTTATGATGTAAGCAGACGAAAGTGACGTTGTAAACCCAAGCTATATAATGCCGCGCCACTTACCAATAATCGCCATTTGCCATCCACCACATTGGTGTCTGTGAGCTGATAGCCCGAGCGGCCTGGGGTTGGTCGCCGTGCCGTTCCTGAAGCAGGTCGCCACGCCTCCGAAGGCAACAAGTGGTGCCGAAACCCAGGAATTACTCTCCTGGAATCGAGTGAATAGGCGGTCGGAGCGGCTGGACCAGCCCGGCGGGGAGGACGCTCCCGGACCAACAAGAAGGATGGAAGCCCTTGTGAAGTTCATATCACACTTACATAAGCAGTGGGGTATTGATTGTAAACCCAAAGATTTTACCCTCGCCGTTGCGAGGCTTTTAGAAATTGGGGTCATTGACCGTCCGGTGGATATTCTCCACCCTGAAGTGTGGGATAAATGTACTAAAGCTTTAGCCGAGGAGACGATGTCCTCGGGTTGTGGGAAAAACCTTAAGTCCTGGGGGAAAGTTATACGGGCCTTGCAGAAGGCCATGCAAGAGGAGTAGACCTGGAGGGTGGCAAAGGACTGTTTCTTAGTCACCCTGAAAGTGGGAGTCGGGGCAGCCCCACAAACTTTGCACCCCCCAGATGATGACGATTCTGCTGAGCCTAAAGATCTGTGAGAGGGCGACACGTCCCCTCAATCCCCGAACCCCGTCCCGCTTCTGGGGTGGGTTAGCCGAGGAGGCCAGGGGCGCCACGGGGAAACCAGAGTCTGAGGAAGTCTGGGCCAGACCACCGCCCTATGTGCCCCAAGATGGCACCGAGTGGAGAGGGGAAGGGCGGGGCGAGGATGCCCCCGGCGGGAACAGGGAGGAAGCGTTAAAACTAACAAGCGCATGCAAACGGGAGGGGGAGGAGAATGAGAAGGAAAAGACCGATAGGGATGACCAAAAAAGGGAAAAGATCACGAGCGAGGGGCAGAGAACCAATCAGAAGGTCCATTTCAAAAAATGCCCTTATTGGGCAAACACCCCGCCGAGTGGAAGGGAACAGCCCGCCCACAAGGGGGGTGGGCGGGGCCGGAGCCCGACAAAAAGGTACTGGAAGCCGGAAGTGACCAGTCAGTCGAGTTCCGACTCCGGATCAGACACCAGCTGGGATGAGTGGCTCGCAGCTGATTCAAACTTAGAGGAGGAGGAAATGGAGGTAGACAGAGCCAAGAGCCAAAACATCCCCATCCAAGTGATTTTAATTTTGGGTTCGTAATGCCAACTAGTGGCTCATAGAACATCAACCATGGGAATGGGTATTGGTTAGATGGGAGGATCAGAAGATACTACAAAAGATTGTTACCCCGGGCCCCCCTAGCTTTCGGACATACCTCTGTGACCTAGCCCCCGTAGAACCCTGTTTGAATGAGATACCGTATTACATGTGTCCCAGCCCTAACCCTGGCAAATCTTACTGTAACGCTACTAATGAATATTATTGTTCTTACTGGGGCTGCGAAACCATCGCGGCTGGCTGGAAGGTAGCAAGACCAGACCCGTTTCTTAAGACCAGTTGGGGGTCAACAGGTTGCAAACCTTTGACAACAGACTGGTCGGGAGGGATAGTATGCCATGGCAGGTGTGAGAACATGTGCTAATGTATTTTCTTAAACGTAACCAATGAAAACGACCTGGGATGGACTATCGGCAAAACTTGGGGCGTTAGATACTTTAAACCCGGTGCTGATTATGGGGGACTGTTTTTTATTAAAAAACGGGAAGTGAGAAGCGGCACAGCGATTGGCCCCAATGTCGTAATCAAAAGCGATAACCAGCAAAGAAAAGAAAGCTTGCCGATTTCCACCCCCGTTCCAACTGATCCCCTGCCAACCATGCAAATAGTTCCCTCAAGCCAACCAAACGTGAACTCCCACAACTTGCCCGACAAGCCATTTTTTAACGTGTTAGATGCCACCTTCCGGTCGCTGGATCAGTCAAACCCGAGTCTCACGAGTTCTTGTTGGTTATATTATGACGTGTATCCCCCCTTCTACAAGGGCATTGCCCTCAATGCTTCTTTTGACTATTCATCAGACAGCAGTCCAACCCAGTGTAGGTGGGACACACCACGGAAAGGAATCACCCTGAACCAAGTGAGGGGCCAGGGCACGTGTATTGGTAATACCACCCTAGCAAGCTGGGATAGTGCTGTTTGTGCAAAAACCGTTGTGGTTGACAGGACCAGTAAATGGGCGATCCCGTCCGCACCCGGCATGTGGATTTGCCACCAATCGGGAGTAACCCCCTGTGTGTCCCGTGAACTTTTTGATGACTCTGCTGACTTTTGTGTACAAATTTTGATTGCTCCCAGAGTCCTATATCATCCAGAAGAAGAAATGTACCATTATTGGGGAGAAACTAATAGCAGACTTCAAAAAAGAGAAGTGCTGACAGCCGTAACAATTCTGTTGCTGCTTGGTTTAGGAGCAGTTGGCACGGCCACGGAAGTGACCTCCCTGGTGACCCAGCAACGAGGCCTGTCTCAACTACAAGCTGCCATCGATGAAGACCTGCAAAAAATTGAGAAATCCATGACCTTTCTGGAATGATCCCTCTCCTCGCTTTCAGAGGTTGTTTTGCAGAATAGACAGGGATTAGACCTCCTGTTTATGCAACAAGGAGGCCTTTGTGCCGCCCTGAAAGAGGAATGTTGCTTCTATGCTGACCACACCGGAGTGGTTACAGACTCGATGGCTAAATTGAGAGAGAGGTTGGCTCAAAGAAAAAGAGACAGGGAAGCCCAACAGGGGTGGTTTGAATCATGGTTTAACCAATCACCGTGGCTAACCACCCTGATATCCACCTTGATAGCACCGATTGCAATGATCATGATGACATTGATCTTCGGACCCTGTATATTAAATAGGCTTGTGTCTTTCGTGAAGAGCCGGCTAGAAAAGGTCAACATCATGTTTGTAGAACACCAACAACTGCTTTACAAATGTACTTGGTCAGTATTCCCCCCAGTTTTTTTCCCCAGTTATCCCCAGTTATCCCAAGTTACACCCCATTACCCCCAGTTACTCTCCAATTACCACTTGCTCAGTGTGCCTTATGTTTGTTATCACAAAATCATTATTTGTACTTTTTAAAATTTTTTTACTATTTTAGCCTGTTTAGTTAAGCATAGGGAGGGGGGGAATGTAGGTAGTTAGGGCTTGGCGGTCGGAAGATGTTGCGCTGTATGGAAAAATAGAGCCCCTCTCTGCATAGCCAATAGCTTTTAGCTTATGATGTAAGCAGACGGAAGTGACGTTGTAACCCAAGCTACATAATGCCGCGCCACTTACCAATAAATGCCATTTCCCATCCACCACATTGGTGTCTGTGAGCTGATAGCCCGAGCGGCCTGGGGTTGGTCGCCGTGCCGTTCCTGAAGCAGGTCGCCACGCCTCTGAAGGCAACAGGGGGGTAGGGGTGTCTGGTACCACAGTGGGTGTGCTGGCAGGTGGGGACCGAGTCTGGCTGGAGAAAGGGCGCAGCAGGGACCCCATCAGGTCCAACAAGTGCTGAGTCCAGCCCCTGTGGAGGAACAAGCCCAGGCCCCGGCACAAGCGGGGGCCACCTTGCTGGAAAGCAGCTTGGCAGAGAAGTCTTGGTGGGCCCCTCAACCAGCTGCCTACTGGTCAGGGGATCTGGACCCCCTGCAAATTTCAAATGCCTAACAAATGGGGTATGGCCTTGGTCCCTTGAACGTTTCTCATCCAAACCACATCAAAGAGTTGAAACATGGGAAATAAATCCCCTACCCCATCCGAATACTTCCCTCAGGAATTGTTCGTGAACAATTTGATGTGAGTCGTGAAATAGAACCACGGTATACCCCAGAAGTGCGAAGCCTTATTCCAAGCACGTGTCCTTGTTGGGGTTTTCCGGCACCAGGGTTTAAACCTGGAGTTCGCACGTGTTATGCAAAAACTACCTATCCAGATAATGCATTGAAATATGTAGTTTTGCTTACCCACAAACCAAAATGGAATGTTGTGTGGGAAGGGAAAACAAACAAGCTACCACCCATCAGCACGCTCCTCTGGTCAATATCCAGCCCCTCAGGGTCCGTTCTGCACATGTTCAGATGGGAAGATGTACTTTGCACTAACTACTTCCTAAAAAATATTTACATATGCATAAGGCACTTGCCTATGGCCCTTTGCTCCTGGGGGGGTCTTTAATGGGGTCTTTGGAGAGCACTGGTGGTCAACAACTTGGTGAACTTCAGCTGAGCTTTCCAGGGGCACCTGCACTCTACTTGTTCTTATAGAACTTCATTTCTTCTGTGTGCTCTATGCTTTGGAAGGCAACGCTTGGTTACCCCACTTCCCTTGGCTACTGTTATAGCCCAGCTGCCTCAGAAGGCTTGCCACCCCTTGGTGAGCTAATTCAATAGGTGGAGTTAATCACTGCTGTAGCTGCAGCCTCTCCTAGTGATTCTTTGTAACTTCATCCCATCAGCGAGGAGAAGCGCCCAGCTCTGCCACTGAAGGGCAGAGCCCCAGCAGCGCCCCAGCCCAGCCCAGGCTGCGCCTGCCCAGCTCAACATGGCTGCCAGGAGGCTGAGGGTGGGCAATGGCAGCTCTCAGCATGCAACGAGAACAACATGTCTGCCCTGGAGTATTGGGCTTACAGCTCCCAGTATGCCTTAAGAACCACATGGCCATGGGGTTGTCCCAGGCCTACAGCTCCCAGCATGCCCCGGGGCACGCCTTCTCCCAGCAGCCTCCCCAGGCAAGAGAGGGGAAACACCAGCCATCCCCAGGGGCAGGGGTCAAGAAAAGCCACCCAAGCAAGTTGGTGGCCCAACTGGATGCCTCAAGGTCAGGGTTTGTCTCGGCGGGTAGATGAAATTCCTTGGCAGCGGACCTGTCAGAGCCCAGGTGCTTTGCTCCACGAGTCTGACGTGCACAGTCCCATAGCTGAGAAGAGTGGCAAAGAAACCCTGCACAATGGACGGTGCCAGCCGCAGCTGTGCACGGGCAGCTTCCAGCCCTGGGCAGGAGTTTCCTCCTATGGCTGTGTGGCACGGGGAAGAGGTGGGAGCTGTGCTGGCGGCCAAACAGCCCTTCGCCAGCAGCACGTGGGGAAGCCCAGTGGCAGCCGCCTGCTGGCTGCAGGGGAGGTGGTGGCTGCGTGGCAACCATATCCCGCCGTGCAGCCTCGTGTCACAAAGGGGCAGTGATGCGGCACCCACCCGGAACTGTGACCTCACCTGGCCAGGGCTTGACAACCTGCACAGTGGGGCGGTGAAAGCCAGTGGGGCTGAGCTGCCCTTCGGGATCACACGGCTCCTTCTTTGGCTCCTGGCATGGCTACCTCCTTCCATGCACTTCTCCTTTCCTGCTGACCCCTCCTCACCTTCCACCCTCTTTCAAAGGTAAGTTGGGTTTGACTTTTGGCACAGGTCCTACAGGAGGTAGATTGGGGATAAAAGTGGAGGCCGCTCTCTGCCTCCCAAGCTCTAGGCTGAGCTCTTCCACCCTTCTAGGCTGGCCAGACAGGCGCTATGGGGAGCGTTCCTCTTGGCTAATTCCTATGTCTTTGCCATCGCCTAGGCTAGGAAAGTAGGGAGGGGGCAGCCCAAGGCGTTGGGCTCAGCGTAGCCTGACCCAAAGCTCACCTTGACTGATGGGTCAGGAAGGGAGACCAGAAACACAGCCCAGCAAAGGCAACCGTTAAAGGAGCAGCCAAAAGGCCGTCACTCCTGCAGGACAGGGTGGGCAAATGTGGGCTGGAGAGCCAGAGGGCTCTGCTGCCAACAGTCGCTACAGGCAGTTAAAATGACCACTGGAACACGTTTGATGGTGACTGCTGGCCTCTGGGTTTTTTGGTGCTTGAATGATTTTCTTGAGCTCCGCTTCTTTCATTGCAACCAGGTGACAGGATTGGCGCTGATCTTCTCTTTCTGGACCGCGTCCAGACATCCTTTGTCAGCCAAAGCTTCCTGCTGTGCTGCTGAGAGGAGCAATGGCTGCAATGGGGAACAACTCCTGTGAGTAACGGTTTCACCAGCAGGCCTGGCCTTGGTGAATCCCCAAATGCAATGGGCATGGCTGGTGCTCCATCCCGCAATGTTGCTGTGGGGACAACCTCGAGGGAATTCTGGGGCTTTTCCTGAGAGCAGCCAGGCCTACCCAGGGTTTTGTGCAACAAAACCATCATTTCCCTGCAGTCGTTGCCGGGGGAATGGCTCCACCACAAAGGGTCCTCTTTCCCCCGGAGAAGATTTGCATGGACTGGCAGCAAAGGCAGAGAGCTGGAGCAGGCCTCTACAACCTGGGCAATACGTGCTTCCTCAACTCCGTGCTGCAGTGCCTGACGTACACACCCCCTCTTGCCAACTACCTGCTCTCTCGTGAGCACAGTGACTCCTGTGAGTACTTTTAGGAAGATCTCCTTGTCAGTCTGTTGGGCACTTCCCAAGGACCCCCAGAACCTGCAACGGGATGTAGGAGAAAAGCAGCCCTTCTTTCTCAGCCACTGCCAAGGTGGTGCTCTTGGGACACTCAAGCCTAAAGCCGCTTGGCCTATCGAGGTGTGTTTGCTGTCACAAAGACGCCTTTTCTAGTGCTGCCTGTCGTTCCCTATTCCTATATATAACCTACATATTTGCTGGTCGCACAGAAAACTTCTGTCAGGGAGGCATCCCTCTCAAGAATGTTTTCTGTGAACTAACGTGTCGTGGGCTTGCTGGGCCATTGGCACCTGGAGACGACTAGGAGACTGTTCTAGCCGAACTCCAAGGTCTCCATGAGGTTTCCCATCGCAATGGCTATTTTACTAACCTGACCAGCTTGCTTCCTTCCCTCCCTCCCTCCCTCCCTCCTTCTTCAGGTCTCCAGCAAGGCTTCTGCATGATGTGCATCATGGAAGCGCACGTTAACGATGCCTTGTCCACCTCAGCCTGTGCCATCCAGCCCAGGGCCGTCATCAATGCCCTCTCACGTAAGTAATCTCTGGTGCTTTGACGTGCTATCCTCTGTTGGTAGAGGACTGAAGTACTACCTTCCTCTTGATTAGGAATTGGAGGACATTTCACACTTGGCATGCAGGAAGACGCCCACGACTTCTTATGCTGTACTGTCACTGCCATGCAGAGAGCTTGTCTGGCTGGAAGCAGCGCGTAAGCACAAACAAATGACCTTTCAAAGTTGCCCAGCGTTTTGGCCTCCTTGACGTACCCCATCAAGGAAAGGCTATGCCCAGGGCTTTCAGGCACAGGAAAACTCTTGGAGGAGATAACTCTCTGCCTTACCATTTCCTTCCAGCTGGGACATCTCTTCTCAATATACTACTATTGTCCATCAAATATTTGGGGGCTTCCTGAGGTCCAGAGGTATGTTTCCACAACTGTTGCTCTCCTTACACTTGCCTGTGCCCTGCTGTGTGCCTGTGAGAAACAGCTGAGCGTGGGGCTGGCTGGAGTAGGGATGAAGAGCATAAACGGGCACAGTCAATTGACTTTGCCTGTTGCTGAGCATTTCCGTTTGCTTTCCAGTCACGTGCTGCAGCTGCAAAGCAGTTTCCGATTCCTGCGAGGCCTTCCTGGATGTGCCTTTGGATATCGAAGTAAGAGGGTTTCTCACTGTGCTTCAAGTTGTCCCAAGCTCCTTGTGGCTTCCCAGAATCTGCAGCTGGCTTTGAAAAGTGCACTGTGAACACAGGAGAGCTGTGGGGGCGGTGGGAAGTGGTATGGGTGGTGTCCTCCTGCAACGGCAAAGCAGTGGACTCCCTGTAGGTGCTGGCTTTAAGCTGGACAAGCACGCATTATTCTCTCTGCACCCCTGAGGGACTCTCAACCACCTTCTCTTTGCCCTCCCTCAACACCCACCTGGCTCCTAGGCTGATGGCTCGTGTTGTTTTCATTCCTGATGACCCTGCACACCATCGGTAGCTGAACTGAGCGGTGGCACGGCGAGGTAGCTCTTGATAGTGTCAGCCGGGAATCTCTGGGAAGGGAGGGAAATGTTTGGCATCATACCCTCTTTCCTCCTCCCTCTGGCCAAGGTTTGAAGGGTCACGGTGGATCTCCTCAGCAGCAGCTCCCTGGGTCTTGTGGGCAACTCCTCCTGAGTGCTTGGGTGAGGGCATTTCCCCCAGCTCAGAGCTCTCCTTTCTCACCCCTCCAGGCAGCCTCATCTGTCACTGCAGCTCTGGAGGACTTTGTCAAACCTGAGCGGCTGGCTGGTGAAAACAGCTTTCAATGTAGCAGGTAAGAGGATGTCTAACACCAGATTAAGACTTGTGCCTGTGTGGAGATGCTGCACGTCATCGAGCCTCAGGAGGTTCGATGCACAATCAGGAGGCACAGCTTTTCTTTCTTACGGCCTAATGGTTCTGAAGAGTCTTGAAATGGCTTGAGGACGTGTGAGATGGCTACGGTTGTCTGGCCACAGTGGGGCAAGCTAGGGTTCATTTCAGTGCTTGGCTCTCTGCTTGCTTTCAAGGTGTGGCAAGAAGGTTACTGCCCTCAAGAGGTTTACAATCGATCGCGCGCCCAGGGTTCTCACGCTGTGCCTGAAACGCTTTGATTTTTCTGGCAAGAAGATCGGCAAGGTGTGTACGCAATTGGAGGGCCACTTTCTTTCTCATCCTGGAGCAGGAGATTTCCCAAAGCAGGATGCTCTGTCACAAGCTGTTCAGGTGGAGCTTTTGGTGTTCCCTTCTGGGGAGAGGAGAGCTCCTGTGGCAAGGCAAGCACATGCTCTGCTGCGACAGAGCTGCTCTGGCCGAGAGCAGTTTCCTGCCACCCAAGGCATCACCTGCTGCTTCAGGGACAAGCAAGTGTTGATGAGCTCCAGAGATGTATTTCTACACAGCTGGGCCCCGGTCTTGGCAGGCTGTTTCACGTTGTATGCCAGGATCACTTATGAGCCCTCTTGGTCTCTCTACAGTTTGTGCAGTATCCCCAGTACTTGGATCTCCGGCCATACATGTCTCAGGGAGCTGCAGAACCGCTCCTCTACGCCTTATACGCTGTCCTGGTGCACAGCGGTGGCAGCTCCTTGGCAGGACACTATTTCTGCTACACAAAGGTAAAGAGCCACTTCCTTTGTCACGGGGAAGAATGTGTGCTGGGGAAGGGAAACTTTGGCGGCGCTCTTTCTGGCAGCCAAGGTTCTGGGGGAGAAGGTCTCCTTACCGGCTGCATTGGATCTGCGTTGGTGGACTCTTGCTTCTGTAGTTTTCTGCCTGTGTCGTTCGGGAGAAACCATGCAGTTCATCTCCACTCGTCCTTGCCTTTCTTTGACAGGCCAGCAATGGACTCTGGTACCAGATGGATGATATGTCTGTGGCTTACTGTGACCGCAACACAGCTCTTGGGCAGCAAGCCTACTTACTGTTTTATGTCAGGTAACAGCCAGGACTAACAGTGTTCACAACACGTTTCCTTTTCAGGGTTTTGCTATTTCTCTTCTGATCCTCCTGAGTCATTCCGTCCCAGGAGGCAATTACTACCCGCACCACTCAGGGCTGTCGAACATGACCTACCTGCCGCCAGTCCTTCCCTTCCCTTGCTGGGCTTTAGGCTGCTGCCCCCATGTAAGCTGCTATTTGTCTGCTCTCTGTAGGTGGCTGATAGAGAGCAGAGTCCCTAATGAGGCCTACAGGGAAGCCGGGGGGGGGGGGGGGGGGGGGCGGGGAGGACTCCTGCTCAGGGAGCGTAGTGATAGGGCGAGGGCCATTAGTTTTCAACTTAAGGAATGTAATGTAAATTTAGACTTGATGTTAGGAAGAATTACTTTATGGCAGGGGTGGGATGACAGTGGAAGAGGCTGCTCAGAGAAGCTGTGGATGCCCCCTCCCTGGAAGTGTTCCAGGCCAGCTTCGACAGGGCTTTGAGCAAGCCGGTCTAGTGGAAGGTGTCCCTGCCTGTGGCAAGGGACATGACCTAAATGATCGCCGAGGTCCCTTCCAACGCAAACTGTTCTGTGATTTTATGATTCCACGAAATGGAGGCCATAGCGGGTATGAAGAGGAGGTCTTGCTGTGACAGGGGCAGAGTTGGTGGGAAGACCCCAAGTGAAGTCCCCATTTGTAGCCTTGACATGTCTTCTCTCTGTCATACAAACCGCTCAAGTCAATGAGTGAAGCCCAGTGGAGGTTGCAGGAGCAGCCCTAAGTGGACATCACTCTTTTTTCTTATTTTCCCCAGATGCTCTGATGGGAAATCTGGTCAACAGGTGTCAATGTCACCAGCACCATCATATGCCTGCTCCTTCTTCAGTCAGCAGCGGGGTGGCAGGCAGCAGGCAGACCCTGTGGGACCACGGGATCAGCCTGATTGGACTAAGGTAACTCTGGGGAGGTGGGTCAGGGCAGCAGATGGACAGCGGATTTCTTTCGGGGGTCTTGGCATTGCTCTCCTTGCCCCCACACACTGCAGCTTTCTTCAGAGCCGCCGCGCTGCTCCCTCTCAAAGCATCGCCCCTAGATCCATCCTACTGGTGTGCCTTTGGCCCCTCTGCCTTTGCAGCCCTCCAGGAGGGCCTCTGGGAGGTCTTGAGCTGTCGCCTCAGAGAGCTCTGGGGGTTTCACCCACTCCATCCCCTCCAGAAGGAAAGGACAGGACCTTTTCACAGCTCTCTTGGCAGGATATGGCGATGGGCATGGAGGCCTCTGCAGAGGACAGCAGCTCCTGGCCAGGCGGGCTCAGCATCACCTCCCATGTGGACATGCCCTTGCATCACTCCTGTGGCTGTAGAAGGCTGGAGTCCTGCACTAGAGCTGCATGCCCACAGCGCCGTCCACCATTTGACCATGCGCTGCACACTGCGCGAGAAGACAGCCACCAAGAGGAGCACCGATTCAGCCCTTCTTCCCGCTGCCAGAGGAATGGTGCCAGGGAGAGGACCCGGAGCAGATCCCCGCAGCGCAGAAATGATCTCCACAGCTGCTTCGTGGAAACCACAAACTGCAAGCGCTCCACAGGGAGGAAGAGGAGGAGACCTAGTCCTCCAAGTTGTCACCACACTCCCAGGGATAACACAGCTCCAGGGCCCTCCAAACGCAGCACCCAGTATACTCCCGCAGCCAGGGCTGCTCCCAGGGAGCAAACCCTGCCAATGCAGAGAGCACGGAGCAGATCCCTGTGGCACCGCTATGATCTCCACAGGCAGTTCACAGAGTACCACCCCTCAGCAGCGGGGATGAGAACTGGTCCTCCAACACAGGACCATGCTCCCAGCGACAACAGAACGCAATGGCCTTCCCACAGTAGCTCCCACTTGGCTCCCGCACCCAGGGCTCTTCTGGAGCAAGCCCTGCTCAGGCAGAGAGAGTGGACCAGATCCCTGCGGGCATGGCTAACATCTCCGCAACTGGTTAAAAACACACACCGTTAAAACAAAACACACTCCTCAGGCCTATGCCAAAGACAAGCTGCCACCAATGAGGTTCACCCTCCACAAGGCATCACTGTGCAGGAAATCTTCCAGATGAAAAGGAAATGATAAAATAAAGACATATCAAGAGCTGGCTAAAGGCTTCACTGGGCGGAGTAGTGAAGGCGAGGCAAGCTTTTAACTGCCTGAATCTCCAAGAAGCAAGTGGAGTGTTGGAAGGTGTCTGAATGATCAAAGAGTAAGGGGAAGGGAAATCTAGCAGGCAAGTGCAAGGGCTTCTGTGCAGATGGGCTGCTGGAAAGGGGACATCAGACGTGGTGTCCTTGGGCATGAGTGTATCTGCACGCTTTGGTGGTCCATTCTAAGTGGGGCTAGTAAGGAGAAGGTTGACACCAGGACCTGGAAGAGCCCAGGGCCGGGACTGCCAAGTGGGTAATAAATACGAGCCTGTGCAGACCCAAAGCTCCACTGCAGGGGGGGCAGCGGGTCCCTACGGAAGGGATCTGTCAATCCAAGGAGCCAGTGAGCCACTCAGGTCCCCAGCCATCAGCAGCTGCAAGCCACCTCCATGGGCTTGGAGACTCCAGGGACGATCACCCAGAGGCAGAACTGAAACCCATCACTTGGCAACTACAGCCTGCCTCTTCAGGGGAAGCACTTCTTGTTTCCTCCGACCTTCCTCCTCCTGACGGCATCCTGCCCCACCATGCGGAAGGGCTCTTCTTAGAGATGTCTCATTTGGATTGGAATGCTGGAATTCAGAGCCTGCCTTCCTTGCAAGGAAACATGCCAAACACTAGAAAGCTTCAGGCCACTTTGGAGGCTACGCTCTGGCTGCTGAGGGAAGCAGGTTGGTTTGTTAGCTTCACCTTTGCCGGGGGTTGTGATGTGCCCGGCCCCACCATCCCAGCACCAGGACCACCCAGCCACCCTCTTGAGGCTCTGGGAAGGCGGGTGATATTTCCTTTACTGCGCCAAGTAGCTGACACAGGCTTTAGTCATTCCCTCTTTCTTGGCAATGCTTAGGATGGGCTTCAAAGAGGCTTAGTAAAACATTTCCCATCAAAAACTCTTTTGACAGAAAATGGCTTTTGGGCACGATGCAAACTCCTGTGGAGAAGAAAAATATACATCAAACCTGCTCAGCCGATGTATGAGACCTTTATGAGAAACCAGGAGTTGTTTTCCTCCTCCCAACATTTTTGGCAAGGTACTGCTGATGCAAAAGGTGCTGTGTTTTCAAGGTGGACACAGATTTGTGGTGGAAGTAATGGAGAAGTTTTCATGTACATAGCACTCCTGGGCCAGAAATCACTTGCGAGTGCTTGAATCTGACAGCAGCAGCGCCCAGGCAGAGCTGGGAGCAGCCCCTGGCAACGTCTTGGCGGTTTAGGAACCGCCACCTCCGCGCTCCCCTACCCCATGCTGGGGCAGTAAGGCAGCACTCCTCCTTCTACAGAACAACACCCCAAGCTTACGCCGAGGATGAAATGCCGATTTCCTCCTCATGCAGGTTCTCCCACGGCTACAGGCTGCCACAGGGCTGTAGGGTCAACGTTCACAGGTGTCTCGAATGCCAGCACAAGTGTGGCTTTTCACAGGCAACACTGCAGGGAGATTTCTGGAAGAGTGTATCAAACCACACATATTCACCTTGCCTTTCGAGTCTATTATGCTGAGGACCTGGCAAGGACACTGGTTTTGTACAGCAGCAGAATGCTGATGTAGCCACATGACTCCAAGGTCCAGGAGGGGCTTGACAGGAACAAACCTCCACATCTCGGTGCTCACCAAAAAATCAAAGGAGCTGGCAGTGAAACCTTCCTTTGAGACAGCTGTATGAAATTGCATGGCAGAAATGGAGAGGCAGCAAGCTTTGGACCAAGGGAGCAGCTCTCTTTGCCCGGGGGCTGTAGCAAACTGCCGTGTTTCCTCCCCAAAAGCTTCCCCCAGTCCCCGCACTGCTTGGCACCGAACCCACAACGTTGCACTGCCAGCAGCACCAAAGGCAGACAAGGGGACAGGAGCAAGGTGTTACAGTCAGTCTGGGATGGGATGTTAGGTGTGAGCTGACCAGGGCAGGAATCGTCACAGCCCTTGACAGGGTAAGTCTCGGCCAGCAGGGCAATGCAGAGGAGGTCCTGGAAGTGTCTCCTAGACCTGGCACATGTCACAGCTGAGAGGACCTGTCCCGATGGCTCTCCTACATTTTCTGGTGTGGAGCAGAAGACATGCTCCAGGGCAGGACTTGCCTGCTGCACCACGGGAAGGACAGAGCATGGTGGACCCCTCTTCCTGGGGAGGGCTGCCAGGGCTGTGAAGGTGGCTGTGCAGGCAGGGGTGCCCAGGGCTGTCCTTGCCAGCAGGGTCCCTGCAGCCCCGGGGGCTGTGTGCTGGGCAGGGACTCTGCTGCCTGCCAGGGGCACCTCTCATCCTGCCAGGGGGCTCCCCACAGAGATGCGGGGAGAAGCTGTGCATTGCGTCCAGGCAGGTTTTGAATGTCTCCAGAGATGTAGACTCCACAGCCTCTTTGGGCAGTTTCTCACACTGCTCCAACACTGTCAAAGCACTATCAAAACTAGCTGGCTGCTACAAGGCTTTTACCATCATATGCCAGGTTAACTTCAATAAGTAGTTCCCACGCCTTGCCCCGGCACAGCCACCAGTCCCCCACAAGGTTTCAGAAGTTCATCTATGGGCCATGCTGTTTCTTCAGCCTCTTCAGGCCAGTCCACTCTGCTTCTCCTGGGGCCTCTCCTTGTCTCTCCTCCATCTTGGGAGGGGAGGGGAGGGGAGGGGAGGGGAGGGGAGGGGAGGGGAGGGGAGAGGAGGGGAGGGGAGGGGAGGGGAGGGGAGGGGAGGGGAGGGGAGGGGAGGGGGGGAGGGGAGGGGAGTTGTGGGGGGGGTGCGCAGGAAGCAGCCACAGCTGCACATTATCCACGTGTGCCGCCAACAGATCACCCCTGAAGCATGCCCACAGCTGTATATTATCAATATAATTAACCTGCCTTCAATTCCTCTATAATTCCTCTACAATTCTCCCCCGGTTTTTTCTTTTCTTTTTTCTTTTTCTTCTTAACATTTCATTGTATTTATTTATGTATTTTACATGTATTTAACAATCGTCACAACATTTTCAAAATAAACTACTCATACAGTCCAGACAACTTGTCCCTGAACTCTTTTGTTCTTCTTTGTTGAAACATGTTTTACAAGTGTATAGGATTTGACCTGTGATGTGGTGTGCTACATTCTCAACTCTGGTGGGATCAGGAGGACTCACAGACACGGAATGCTCATTTGAAACCGGTGGGAACATTGATAATGTATGTTAAGAAGAGTGATTGTTGTGTACGTACCCATTTCCCTGAATATACTCAGGCAGGAATTCCTCTGGCTGGTATCCCCATTCCGTTTGAGACTAACGGGAATAACTTGTGGCCAAGACCAGGATACACTCATTGGAACGAGACTGACCTCCAGACTTGGACAACTCTGAATCCACACTTGTCCACTGTGAAGTGTGTTACTGCAAATGAAGCCAAGACACACGCAAATGCTCCTGCAGAGGGGGCGTGCCTAGGTGGGCAGCAGCTGAGGGCATGCGTGCTCAAGCACCTCCAAGTCCTTCCTGCCTCCAGGAGGTGGAGAGGTGGCCAGTGGTTGGCAGGCCTGGTCCTCTTGCAAGGTGGGGATGCTGGGGACGAGCAAGCACGTGGGCTGCAGCCACAGGCCATCCACATGCCTGAAAGGCTCTCTCATCCCTCTTGCTGGTCACCTAGTCCAGCTTCAGGTTCACTAGTGAGTTGCGCGCACACACACAGGGCTCCCAGCAGGAGCTGGCCCGAGACACTGGGGCTTTCCAAGCGCTGGCTGCCTATGGCCTGTGTTGCCATCAGCCTTTGCTAGCAGCCAGGCCAGGGGACCCACCGCGCAGCGGGTACAAAGTAATCCCACGCTAGAAGGTCTTTGGGGTGGCTCTCAAAAAGAGGCCAGCGGGTTCTGTGGTGATCAGGCACAGGGCTCAGGCAAGCAAAGCAGCCAGCACTCTGCTTCTGTGTGCCTGGCTGCCTGGCTGCTTGATTCCCCCTTCTCTCCGCTTGCCGTGCTTATACGTGCCCCTCATCTTCCCTGGCTCCTCCCTTTCTCAGCCCTGCTCTCCTTGGCCAAGACAAGGCCAACCCCGCTCATTTTGCCCCACCACGCTCCCAGGTTTGCCCCATCTGTCAACACACGTGGCCTTTGGGTGCTCTTAGCTAGGTCCCCTTGCACTTGCGTGCCATTGCTGACGGGCTTGCTAGGGAACTGCTGTCCCTGCCAGAGTCCTCTCCACAAAATGACCCCAAGCTCTTCCTTCAAGCAGCTGTGAAGCGTGGCCACCTTTGATGCCATTCCCTGCTAACCACCTGCCAAATGTGGTGCTGGAAGAGCAGCGTATCCCAGCAGACAAGTTGTCTTCTCCAAGGCCACCTTCTGCCTGCTCTCCGCAGACCCATGGGAACCGGCAGCAGGTCCCTTGTCAAAACACAAAGCAGCCTTGAGCCCGCTGGCTTGGAGGCCCAGTTCTGGGGCCTAGGAAGCCCTGCTGCGCCTCAAGCGCCTTGAGAGCAGCTCTTCCACTTTCAGGCAGAGCCTGCCCGCTCCTCCTCCTTGGGACCCAGTTGCTCCCTCCGCTGTGTTCCTTATGCCTCGCCACACAAGCCAGGGTGGCAGCTGGGAGCTGCCGCACCTTTCACAAGCTTTGAGGCTGCCATGCTTGAAGCCACTGCCCTCGCCCCCCACGGACCTAGCCCTGCTGCGCTTTAAATGCAGTGCATGTGCCTGGCTCCTGTTTCTCTCCTGCACTCCAGCATGTGAGTGAGCAAGGCTCGCCCAGGCAGCAGCACAAGGCAGACTCCTGAGACAAGGCTGATGCAGGATTTACCAAAGCCATGGACAGCAATGGCATGTACGGCTGAGAGCAGGAGCATCTCTAGAGAGCTGCTGCAGCACGTGCATGCGCTCCCTCTGAGCCCTCTCTCCATCTGCCTTCCAGGCACATCACCGTCTTGCGCGTGGTGCTCGGTGCCACCCAGCTGACTCAGCTGGGCCCTGAGGCTCAGGTGCGCGCTGTCAGGCAGCTGCTGGTTCACCAGCACTCCTGGAACGTCACACAGAGGAACGACATTGCCTTGCTGGATCTGGACCAGCCTGTCCAGTGCAACAGCTACGTACAGCTTGCCTGTGTGCCTGACGCCTTGCTGAGAGTCTCAGAGCTGACAGCCTGCTACGTCAGTGGCTGGGGTGCCAGGAAAGCAAGAGGTGAGTGGCCCAAACGCAGTGGTGGCACCAGTGCAAGCTTAGCCAGCTTGGGGAAGCCAGATGCGCTTCCTGATGGCAGAGGCGAAAGCCAGAGTCAGGCTGTGGGGGCCTAAGCCTGTCTCTTCGAGAGAGGGGCCGGAGCCATTGACCCAGAGTGAGGCAGAAAGGCAAGAGTGGTCCAGCGCCTGTCCGCATGCAAAGCCAAGCCCTGGGCGAGGGCTTCAGCCAGACGGGGGAGGAGAACTGGCAATGAGCTGCTGGGTGTTAATTTCTTTCTGTGCTCTTCACAGCTGGAGGATCGGCATACGCGCTGCAGGAGGCCCAGGTCCACCTCATTGATGCCAGGGCCTGTAACAGCAGCGGCTGGTACAGGGGGGCCATCCACAGCCACAACATCTGTGCTGGCTATCCGCAGGGCGGCATCGACACCTGCCAGGTAGGAGCGTGCTACAAGCCAAGCCCTGGCAGCACAGGCAGCCCCGCCACAACTGCCCAAACGTGCGCCATCACGGCCTTTTGCTGGCCACTCACACTCCCATGGCTGGGTCCCCACCGCTGAGGGCCTTACCCGCCCCTCCCCATGGGCAAGCCCTTGCCCAGGGCCTGCCCGCCTTGTCCCAGAGGCCTGGCACGCTGCCCAGAAGGCCCGCCCGGTGCCCCTGGCAGCCCACAGCTTCACCATCCCAGCCGTCTGACACACCTTCACCACCACCGTGAAGAGCGGTGAGAGCGAGCCCTGCCTTACAGGCCCACCGCCCCCTGCCAGGCAAGCTTCTACAGAGCTTGGCTGGCCACTGAATGCAGCTCTGGCAGGTGCCATGAGAGAGAAGGAGCCAGCCACCGGGCTGACGGTGGCCACCCAACAACCCCTTTGTCCTCTCTCCTGTGCTGCAGGGGGACAGCGGTGGGCCTCTCATGTGCCAAGACAAGAGCGCCGACTACTTCTGGCTTGTTGGCGTGACCAGCTGGGGGACGGGCTGTGCGAGAACAAGGAAGCCCGGAGTCTACACCTCCACCCAGCACTTCTACGACTGCGCCCAGCAGTAACCACTGCTGCAAGTCCACAGCCAGTCTTCACATACACCCCCGTTCAGAGGCCAAGGCCAAGGCCAAGGCCAACAGAATCGAGCCGGTTTCCACCCTGCCCGTTTCCAGTCCAGAAGCTGCTGGAATTCTTTACTCGGCTGCAGGAGCTCCTGCGGTACCTAAGGGCTAAATAGCTTGGAGCAGCACCATGAGGAGCATCCAGGGCAGGCTGCAGCGCACGACGACCGTTTCCTGCTGGGGCAATTCCTGCTGATGAAAGGCAGCCTCAGTGACAAAGGCCTGCTCTGTCCTGCCCGCACTGCTCACAACGGCAGAACTCAGCAGGCTGCCTTCTTGAAATAAAGTGTTTCCGTTGGCATGGCTAACCATGCGCCAGTGCACTGCAGTCTCCTGTGTGAGGCAAGGACTTCCAGAGCCGGCACCTGCCGAAGGAGGCAGGCTGCCAAGTCGGGCACAAAGGGTCACCGCAAAGGGCTGAAGCTCTGCCTGCTCTGAGAGAAGCATGAGGGAACAGTGGAAGGAAGGCAGGCAGGTCATAGGTGGGCTCAGGGCCTTGGGGGTGGCAGTAGGAGGCAGAGAATGCCTTGGGCTGGCTCCTGCTGGCATCCCTGTGGGTTTCTGTACGAGGCGCAAGCCAGCTTGAAAGTGGCCTCTCAGGGCCAGCTGGGCTTCAGGGGAAATCCACGAGCTGGGGCCTTTGCTCACGCCACGGAGTTCCTGGGCTTCCCCAGGCTGCTCTGCTTTCACAGCTGCACCATGTTTCCAAGCCCAGGCCTACGGCTGCAGTGGCTGCATGTAGAAGGTAGAAACGTATATATTTGTAAGAAAATCACTAATAAAGGGACAACTTGCTTGCATCAAGCTGCGTCCCGTCTCTTCATTCGCCACAAATTGGTGACCCCGACGTGATACGTTTAAGGATCTAACGTGAAGGGCTCTCAAATCGCCTAACTGAGCGACATGCAGCGAATCCCACAGAACTTTGAATGATCCGCTGAAAGGAAGCAGGAGCCGGCCGGCCATAAATCCCTCCGGAGTTGAGAGGTGAGCTGTGGGAAATCCGTAACGGGGAATCAGGCTTCGTCCCCAGAAAGAGACGTATATGGACTCATAAAGGGTCTTCTAGTCAGATCAGGGAGTCCGTGCCTCAATCTCCTCAAATGGTGACCCCTATGGTGGTGTTCCGAAGCCTTGGAAGAATAAGGACGGAAAAAAGACAGCTCGTGGAAGAGGGCTGCGTTCCGGAGGAGACGTCTTGGCTGAACGATCGTCTTGCTGTCTGGACCAGGCAGACAACCTAAACCCCGAGGATAACGCCTGTATGCATCGAGACAGGTGAGCAGCCAAGAAACCTTAGAGATTTTAAATATTTGAAGAAATTTTAAGAAGCTTTAGAAACCTGTACTCATTGAGACAGGCGAGCAGTCAAGAAACTTTAGAGACTTTGAAAGAAATTAAAGCGGTCAGCAGACAATTGTATGATGCTGCTGCGTCGGGGAACTCTGCGTCGGGAATGCATTTAGCACCTTGGTGGCAAATTCTGACTACTCTTTGCCAAGTGTGGACTAATTCTACTATCGGTGCTAAACCAGAGGAAGCTGTAAATTCCACCGACAGCGCGACTCTTCTCAAGACACCGTCAGCGATGGCGATTCCGTCCACACCTCCTCTGCCCCCAAAGCTTCTGTCACTGACTGCAGCGACCCTCACAACACAGGACCAAGCACGGGAACAGGACAACTCGGACAATGATTTTATTGACACTGATAAACCTTTTGATCCAGGTCCTATAGATCTGGAAAAGGAGCTAGACCTTTTCCCCACCCTCTTGTCTCTCCTGATGCATTGATTGTATTTTTGGGGAGGGTGAAAGGGAGTCTGAGGGATTGGTGGCAGGAATGCAAGTGGGAAACACTTAAGTGATGGGTTTTGGGAGTCGCTAGGGCATGTTCAGTATTTTGTCAGACAAATCAACCTGCAGAGTGGCAGCCTGTGCAATACGAGGCTGCTAAAGTGTTAAGCAAAGCAGTGCGGGAAGGGAGGATTCATAATACATTTGCTATGTCCCTTCTTGAAGTGATGGCAGAGCCTTATACGCTCACACTGCATGATTGGAAGTCATTGCTTTGTATGGTACTAACCGATACAGTATATGATGTGGTTATTTGATTTTTGTGAGCTATGTGTAGTGGCCTTGACTGAAAACCTTAATCGGGGAATTGCTGTTAACTATGAGCAGTTAGCTGGAGCAATTAACTGTGCCGATTCTGTGACTCAGGCAAGGTATCCCAGGGACAACTGTTTGCAAATGAATGAGATGGCTATTAAGGCAGTCAGGATGCGGGAGTCTTGCCACAGTCTTGCAGGGTCCTAGAGAGTCACTAACTTTAATACTAACTTGATTGATTGGATTCAGGATATTTTGCAACAAGTCGAACATCAGGAAGCTCAAGGGTTGCTTTTAAAACAACTAGCTGTGATAATGTCAATGAAAATTGTAAACGGGCAACTTTCACAATCGCAACCCCAACATGTGTCAAATGATTGTCACGCAGAACTCACAGCAGACTGTAATTCTCAGGCTGAGTTCTGGAATGCAGCATAACAGATTTTTGCTTCTCTAATCTCTTCTGTAAGAATAGTACACGCTCTTAACTTGCTTAGTAAATTAGGCTGCTAGCTTGCTAAACAAAGTAATACTACAAATACTATTTTTTTTCTGGCTTATTAACAGATGTTGATTCTGTCCATCATATGTTGCTACAGAACCGAGTTGCTATTGATTTTTATTATTAGCACAGGGACACAAGTGTGAAGACTTTGATAGGATGTGTTACGTGAATCTGAGTGACCACTGTGAATTAATTTACAAAAGTATACAAAACTCAAAAGCCTTAAAACAAAGATCTGCAACAGAGCCAGGGGCGGGATGCCTTTGGTCTCTTCTCACGGCTGGGAAACTTTGGGCCATGACTCAAAAGTATTACAGGATTTGTTATAATTATCTTTAACCACCTTATTGATGTTTGCCTTATGTCTCCCATGCTTTTTTTCTCTGTATTCAGTGTTTAGTTGATTGTAACTTAAAGCAGGTCATGGTCACCCAGCTACACACAACCTTTGCCTTGTCGCAATTAACAAGCAAAAAGGAGGAGGACAGAGAATGTCTGAAGAGAGATGTAGGAGAGGAAGCTGGAGAATATTTGACCTAACAAGAGATGAGAGAACAGCTGGGTATTGTGAAGGAGACTGGGAAAGATAAACATGGTTATCTAGTGTTTAATAGGTGTCTGCATGCTTGTAGTGATATATAGCTATGTAACTACATGAATGATTCCTGCCCTGAGCCTGGTGGCGCATACAGCTGCGGTTTGTGTCCGGGCTCAGAGATAGGGGCTTCTCTGTTATGGTAAAAGTGTTTCTCTTTGCATAAAAAAGAGAGGGAATGAAGGGAATGACCCCGAGGTATGTTCAGAGAAGGCATGCTGTTTCGAACTTTTTGACTGAACCAGTTCTTGTTTGGTGTGCCCTTCCACCTATGTATAATGTTAATCCAAAAGAAGCTGATATTGTTTACACTTTGAATGTCAATAATTGTCTTTCTGTAGATGCTAATGTAGTAGGAGGCTATGATGGGAACGTGTCGCAGCAGTTCTTCTCTTATCCAGAGTAACAGCAGAGAAAGCATTAAAGAGTTAAATCACCTTGTTTGGTAGGCAGTTAAGAATGTGAGTCAAAATTGCCACTGCTTTTTGTTGTTGGTTCAAGGACATGGCTGTGAGGATTTTGATGGTATGTGCTGCGTGGATTTTAGGCGCCCCATTGCAGCAACATGTCATCAAAATCTGAGAAAATTTCAGCCTTTTTTGGCATCCATTCACTCAATTGGCAGTATCGTTTGTTTGCTATTACCTTGGTTGCTGTCATGTTTGCAAGGGCCCTGCAGAACATGGCAAACCTGGTACTAGCTGTTCAAAAATAAAAAGGGGAAATTGTAAAATTGTACGGAACAAAGAAAGTGGGTTATTTTGACATTGATAATACGTCTTGGTTTTTTATTTGTTCTATTACTTGTGCCTTGTTTTTGCTCGATTTCAGGGGTTCTTTTTGTGCAACAGGAAGGGGGAGATGTAGGACAAGGCCTCAAGGACAAGAGTCCAAGTACTGATAGCCTGATGAATAGAGACTTGTTAGAACTTGTAGGGCACAAGCCCTGGGAGCAAAGGAACAAGCTAACTGCAGACCCCTGAGCCGTCACAGTTGAGGAGGCAACCAGACGGACAGAGAAACAAGTAGCCAGATAAGGGAACAGATGGCGCCGGTATGTAATTAAGAAAGCCACGTAGAAAGAAACTCCCTAACCTTGGAATAAAAATTATTGCTAGGTCAAGATAAACTAGTAAGTACCTATTGTTCTAACGGTGTGCCTTAAATATTAACCAATCGGTGTTTCTTACGCTTAAGATTTAACCAATCAGGGTGTAATATGTAGAAGGTAGAAACATATATAATTGTAAGAAAATCACTAATAAAGGGACAACTTGCTTGCATCAAGCTGCGTCCCGTCTCTTCATTCGCCGCACTTCTCCAGGGGAGCAGTGTTGCGCTTTTACTTTTCCAAGGTGACTTCTTGGGTCTGTGTAATATTGCAAATGTGCCGTGTCAATTTTGCTCACCACAGAAATCAGGGAGCAGAACTTTTGTGCTGTGCCTCACACGTCTGCCAGGACAGGTTGAGAAGCAGCCGGAGAATTCCTTTCTGGCACCTTCTCCAGGGGAATTTCCCATTTCCCAAGAGACTGCTGGTGCCGGCTGCAAGGGCGCTCCCAGATAAAGGGTGGTCTTGTGTGATGTTGGGCTTGGAATTGGTGATGTCTCCTTTCCTTAGTCTCGTTAAGGCTTTGCAGTGACAATTTGGTGCTTCGCTCCTATTGCTCTTTTGTCATATCGCTCACAATAGCTACTGCTGTTTCCTTTTATCATATTGCATGCTATTTTCCTGTATTATAATACAAGAAACTACCTTGGATATGTTTCAATGATTGATATATTTGATCGATTTGATGTGGAGTTCATCTTTGCTGGGTATCCAGTCAGTCAGCAAGACATAATTTGGTGTAGTGGGCAGCATATGAAGCAAAAATGTCTTTATTTAGGAAAAAAAAGGTTCCTCGACTTGCTGTTGTCAGGTGGGAACCATTGCCTTATGGTGTTTGGGCCAGAGTGGTCTGGTGGTGCTGGGCAGCTGGGCCATGCCAGGGACAGAGGGACGGGAGTAGGGGAGGGGGCGGGGGAAGGGGTTTAGGGACGGACGGGTGGGAATTGATGAAGGATTTTAGGGATGGACCGGGGTGGGCGGGGGTGTTTGTGGGTATGGGGGTGGTGGTGGTAGGGGTGTGTGTGTGCCCCACCCCGCAGCTCCCCTCGGCTGCTTCCTCCTCACCAGCACCTGCTCAGCACCCCAGAGGGGCTTCCCGGAGAGTTCCCGGAGAGCCGGGGAAGGGGCTGTCCTGCACCGCCCCTCCAGACGGGGGCCACGCAGGCAGACCCCCGAGCCCCGCCGAGGGAGGGCAGCGCCGCTGGCTGCCCCCCTCCCGCTGCGTCTCCTCACCTTTGCCCCGCGCCTCGCGCAGCCAGCGACCCCGACCGCCGCTCCCACGCGCGCACAGCTGGCGGGAAGAGGCGGGCCCCTCGGCCTCGTGCCCAGCACAGGCTTCGCTGCAGGCCTACGAGAGGTAAAGCCGGTCCTGGGGCACCATCTTGGTGAAGAGGAGAGAAGTGCGTGACCTGCCAACACAGGTGTGGCCCCGCCCCCATGTGCCCTTTGGTCGGTTGCTATGGGAACGAGTCGGGCTCTTCCCCTAGCAACCGGCTGACAAAGGGCACACAGGGGAGGGACCACCCGTATGTTGGGAGGTCACACACATCTCTCTTCTTGACCACGATGACGGCAGGCCCCTCGGCCTCGTGCCCAGCATAGGCTTAGCTGCGGGCCTACTAGAGGTAAGGCCGGTCCCGGGGCACGCGGTGGCACTGGCCGCGCAGGGCGGGCGGTGGGGGTTGGGGGTATAGCCTCAGCTATAGCGGGAGGAGGGTGCGGGCCCGTCTCTGCGGCCGGGCGGGTTGCGCTGCCTCCAACAAGACAGCGGCAGCAGAGAGACGGGCTCCGCAAGCGGGATGTCCAGCGAGCACCCGACTGCACTCTGTGGTCTCGGCCTTTCCCATTGGCGTGGTGTGGCCCACGTGCCGCCAGGGCAACCCTCCGCAGCGAGCGGGGGTGCGGGGGCTGCGCGGAGGGGCTCGGCCCACCGGCCTCCTGCACCCGCCCAACCTGCCGGCCTCCCCAGCCGCTCCCCCACGCAGTGGCCGCCCCGCACTGCGCCGGCAACGGGGAGCGCTCCGGCGGCACCCAGGGCACGGACAAAATCCCTGAGTCACGTCGCGCTCCCCCTGTCTGTGGCGGCTGCCCCGCGGGTTGGTGGGAGGGCCGGGGCCACCCCCGAGGGGACAGGGCTGCGGGGGGCGGTCGCCCAGTCGCCTCCCCGCCGCTCTCCGGTAACAATGGTAACTTTTTCTTTGGTAGGATAAGGGCAGTTGCTCTCGGTCAGGTAGCTAGTCTTTTTTTCCCAATGCACATTAAGCTGCTTCTGAAGAGGGTACGGCCTATTGGAAGAGAGATCTGTAACCCTGGATTTTACAGCTGTTATCAGAGTGCAGAGCCATCCCAGATAAGCCCCCCTGTGCGGTTCACACCTTGTCAAAGAAAATCAAGATGTGCTATTGGTTACAGTATTTCCGCTGATACTGCCTTTCCCAAAACATACTCTTCCCTTTGCATATAGAAGCATGTTAAGCTGATACAAGTGCACTTAGGATTGTGCTGCTGCGGGGATTCAGGTCATTCACCCAGGCCGCTACCAGTCAGGTGGTTAGAGCAGTCAGCAGCTGCACTGAGACCAGTCTAACATGTTCAAACTGAATGCGAGCGTATGGCTGAAAAAGTTCATTCGCCGTGGCTGTGAGGGTATCTGACAATTTGATCTGTGGGTTTCTGCAAAATACCCACTTCATGTGAAAGCATTGTTTCTCTTAAAAAAAAAAAAAAGAAAAGTACTAAACTATGGTTCACATTTGTTTTGTGTTCAAGAATGCTACAGAAGAAAATCCTCAGGCCTATACTGTGCAGAGCTTATCAAATGAACCTTACAGCAGGAGAGCAAGAGCCTGGCAGGTGTCCTCGTGGCTGTTTTGAAGCTGACAAGCAGTAAAGGCAGGATCTGGAAACTGCCTTTGCACTTCCCTTGCGGCCAGAAAGAGAGAAGTTGCAGATCCGTTGGTCCCATCCTTAGCAGGAGTGGGCACCCAGGCACGGCCTGAGCAGACACTGTAACAAGAAATACAAGCCTTTTAGCCCCTGTGGATCAAGCACAAGAGCAGCCTTCTTTCTGCAGCATTACCCTTAGGGAAATGCTGTGACATCCTTGACAAAGACATGCACTGCTGCAGAAAGTCCGGGGCTTTTCTGAAGTGGGCTGGGAAAGGCATGTTCACCCAGCATGTAAGGAGTCTCACTTGTCCAAGAGCATGTCACTGAGAGGCCCAGAGCCTGTAAAACTTTGGCAACACGGGTCTGTGCAAGAAGTAGGGAGGTGTTCTTTGTATTAAAATATGAAAACAGATAAAGTAGAGACAGGAAAGTAAAACCCAGCTGCAGGATTAGGCCTCTCTTCCTAATGTTCCTAACCTTGAGAGAAGAAACTGTTGGGCTGCATGATGTACTGTAGTGGGCTTTGCAGGTAGTTTTTTTGTTTGGGTGATTGTTTTTCGGGGGGGGGGGGCGCGTTCTAGAAGCAGTTCCAGCAGAGTCTGCTACCAGGAGGCTGTGGTATTTACTGTGGGCTGTGAGACTGTACGTGGAGCGGAAGGGAAGGTCACGCTCGGTAGAGCCTGTTGTGGGAGGGATTGCAGAGGAGCTGGAGACACCAGGAGCTGCTCTCTGGGCCCCAGGTGCTCATGCTCGGTTGGTAATCAAGGCGTAAGTTTTTCAGGAAGAGGCAGCATCCTGGGCTCTTTTTTGTTTTCTCTCCAGGGTTCCACAAGGGTCTTGCACTGCCTATGTGTACCTTGGGAGACTGGTTTTAAAACTGCACGCCATTAATACTTGATAGATTAATGAGAGTATGCTTTAACAGCTTGGGGTGTCCCCCTTTCCAAGAGGCTTCTTAGGTTGCACATCCTCTGCCTTCTTAACGAGGAGCTCTGGTTTTGATGCCCGCTGTGCTATGAGGAAAAATCCCCCCTGAGTTTCTGTGTGGTTCAGCAAGAGAACAGGGCAGCAGACTGGCCCTGTAGGCGCTTCTCAAGAGGCCGGCTGGAAAAGTGCTCAGTAAACACGTCTTTTGCCTTCCTGGAGTGACTTGTGTGCATCTTGAATGGTGCTGGTAATAGTGTTGCCTCCTCTGTCTCTTCCAGTGGCATACCCAGATTGTGTGTGTGCGTGGGAGGTCGATGATGAGCTCGGTGGCACTTTTGACCCAGGAGAGCTTTGCCGAACACCGCAGTGGCTTGACGCAGCAGCAGGTGAAAGGTGAGAAGACACAGCTGAGTTCCTGTGATGTGCCTCTAAATAGAAACTGCGCAGGCAAGGTTCCTTGCTGTTAGCCAAGCTCGCTCCATGCCTCCGGCTCCCCCTAAGTGTCCAGGCACGGCGTTCGCCATTCCTAGGCTGGCGGCCTGCCAGACTCTGGCTTTCCACCCACAGGAGCACATCGGTGGTGCTGCACAGTGCAGGGCCAGGCGGAGGCAAGCCTCAGATCTTCACAGAGCTCTGGCTAGCAACGCTGTCAGCCGTGGGGCAGGGCATGTGCAAGCATGGGTCATTGGGCTGCAAGAGAGCCTCGTGGGATCAGTGTGCTGGATTGTCACTTCCTCCTTTGCTCAGCCAGGTGTTGGGGAAAGTCATTATAACCGTATTGACTGACTCACTGATGGGTCTCGGCACCCATTCTCCAGCTGCGAGCTGGCCCGCTTGGCACAGCCCAGTGCACAGCTGAGTCGAACATAAGCTACAGGCTTTCCCTGGACTCTGCCCCAACTAGAGTGCTTCTGCTTCTCTCTGCCTTCTTCCTGGGCATGTGTCTGTCTTGTCCCCTTCTGACCTACAGCCTTGCTGTGTCCCTTTGATTTCTTTCTGCTTGGCCTGTTGTCCCCTGATGAAGCTCCTCCTCTCAACAAAGTTGGCGATAATGTGCTTGTTTGCTGCCACCATTCACTTGCACGGTTGCTTCCTGCATCCATGGCGGCACCTGCTGCAGTCTGTGCTGTGCTGAGCTCAGCTGTGCTCCCGACTCGGCTGCTCTCCACAAGCATAACTGTAGCAGGATGAATAGTAGTGCACAAGTCCTTTGTTGTCCCTCTTTGATGATGCCTCAATAGAGTTGCACTGCCTATGAATGGGGGCGTTTCTGTGGGGAGAGCATCTCATTTGCCTTGTTTGCTTCACCGCAGTAACAGCTTTAAACTCTGAAGAAGAGAAGGATCCTCCCACCTACGAGGAAGCCTTCCCTGCGCTCCCTGAGAAAGCACCATGTTTGGAAGCTGCCCGGGAACCTGCTGGGCCCTGGAGCAAAATCCGGCCAATAAAGGCTTCTGTCATCACTCAGGTTGGTGGGAGTGGGTGTCTTATCTCCCTCCTTTTCATCCCTCCAAAAAGTAGGTGAAGTGAAGCTTTCCCTGGAGTATGAAATCCCTTAGTGTGTCAGAGTAACTGCCTCTTTGCTGTCCTTTGCCCTGGCGCACAAGGAAGACTGCAGCTGAATGCTAGGACTGCTCTGGAGGGGGAGGGATGTGTTGAAAAACTGCCCAGAAGAAGCTCTGCATCCCTGTTGCACAGATAGCTGGAACAGGCCTGAAGGGAGGATTGCAGAGGGAGGCACTGACAATCCAAAGCACACTGACACCTTGCTGTGCCCTGCTTGTGTCTGTCCCGTGGCTGAGCAGGTGTTCCATGTGCCACTGGAGGAGAGGAAATACAAGGGCATGAATCAGTTTGGAGAAGGCGAGCAGGCCAAGATCTGCCTTGACATCATGCGGAAGACGGGAGCTCACCTGGAGCTGTCTCTCGCAAAGGACCAGGGCCTTTCGATCGTGGTCTCTGGCAAGGCGGAAGCAGTCACGAAGGCTCGGAAGCAGATTGTCGCTCGACTGCAGACTCAGGTGAGGGCATCTAACTGTTTCTGCCTTCGTCTTTGCTCTTCCCCAAGACTCGCAAATGCTTTGAGACCCTTGGGCCCGTGTGCTTGTAAGCCAAAGAGGTATGACTAACTCAGCTTTGCTGTACGTTTTCAAAGCACCCAACTGGCAATTTGGAATGGGAATGAGGCTTAAAATAGGGTTCCAAGGTAATTACAGGCCGTGGTGTTGCATGAAGCGTGGAGTCTGCGATCTCTGGAACATTTGAGTTGCAACCAGTGACTTTGTGCTGAGGTGCTGGTGCTGGAGGGGGTGCAGGAGCCTCACACACAAAGCTAGTAGTGTGTGAGAACGGGACTGTGCTTTTCCTGAAGTCCTTCAGAGGAGAACGTGGAAGGCTGGGAGAAAGAAAAGTAGAGGAAAGGAAGTCCTGCCAAAAGCCAAAAGCTTCGGGTCAGGGTTCTGCATTGTGTAACTCAAGGCACACTGGTAAGGAGCCACAACCCTGTTGTTTCGGTTGCTTCAGTCCTCTAGGTTTTGATCTCTTACCTTAAGGTTCTTGAGCTCATAGTCAAGGTGGTAGCTCTTGTTAGGATGTATCGCAGCCAGGTGTTGCAGTGTGTTTTAAAGCATAATGCCAAAGGTAGGTAATGCAATGTTAATACCATGTCTGCTTAGCGCTGTTCAGCCCCTGTGTCATACCCTGCCAGAGGAAAGAGAAAGGAACGAAACCCTACATCCACAATGTGCATCTGAAAAAACAGTTCAGGTCGTGCCGCCACAGACCCGTGAGCCACTGTTCTCAAATATACCTCCTTCTGCCCTGGCCCCAGGTCTGGAAGGTGTGTCTGTATTCCAGCTTCTCTTGGGCTTGGCTAGCTTCAGGACAGGAGCACAGAGCTGAAAAGTCACACCGAGTGATCTTTTCTTCATCTTTTATTTTTCCATTATAGCTTGAATGTTCATTGTCTGATTGCTGTTAGTGGTTGCCTAATCACAGGGATCAGGAGCACGATAGCAGTCATCAGCTACCAGACCTGTAAAAACTCAGTGAGAAGGGAAGAAGTCAGGAAGCCCTTGTATAGAGCAGCCCTTTAATGGTAGATTGAGAAGGACCCCTTTTGCATGTGGGGCCTTCTAGAAGCAGTCCCAGGAGCAGCATGTGCTACACTTGAAGACGCCTTAGCACTTAAGTAGCGGTAAGCATCTGCTAGCTGCCTGCCTCCTGCAGTAGGTTTCTGGTGTTGAATTTCTCTTTCCTAGGAGTCATACTGTATGTCTTGTTCTCTGTAGCCTTGGCAGCAGATGCCAGAGTTCAGATAAACTCCAGCTGTGCGCTGCCATCTCAGTTGTTGCCTGGTGTCTTACACTGGAGGAGAGGCACCTCCTCGTCTGTGTCGGAAGGCCTTTGCTAATTCAGAGTACTGCTCCTGTGCAAACAGAAGGGTTTTGAGGGAAAGGTGGGCTTTATACTCCTGGCATAGAGGCACTGTAGATCAGCTGGTACAGTGTCAGCCCTCGGACAGAATGTGCTGGGAAGGCGTTGTGTTTGCTCTGAGGAGCAGTACCGCTGAGCAGCGTCTGCCTTGCTTTCCCTGGCTCTGTTCCTGTGGATCTGCCAGTGCAGGCAAGGCTTTTCACAGATGCTTGGTTCTTCTGCCGCAGGCTTCAGCGACAGTTGCCATCCCCAAGGAGCACCACCGTTTTGTCATTGGAAAGAAGGGTGAGAGGCTGCAGGACCTGAAGCTCAAAACTGCAACCAAAATGCAGGTCCCCCGCCCAGATGACCCCAGCAACCAGATCAAGATCAGCGGCACTAAAGAAGGGATTGAGAAGGCCCGGCACGAGATCCTGCTTATCTCCGCTGAGCAGGTACCTCAGTACTGTGATCTCTCTCATGGCATTAGCTGGTCAGCCTTTTTGCTTCCCCACGGTATAGTCGGAGTTTGTAGCCACCGTGGCTACAGTCAGTGGCTAACGTTAGCCTGAACGGAGACGTATACTGTGCCACTCGCCGGCTGTATGAGCACCGCTGCCAGGTCCTGAAACTTCTTGTGCTGCGTTTTGTCCATCTCTGAAGCCCAAACAAGCATTTGATAGTTGAAGTGAAGCGTCTTAGGTGCCAGCTGGGATAAGGCAGGAGATCACAGGGGTGAATATCGTAAACAAGGAGCAGCAGCAGCAACCGTATTTGTAGATTGAAAGAGGTGGAGATCTACAAGCCCGCAAACTGAGAAGGTTGCTTGGGCCAGAGTGTCAGGCAGGACACCCCTGGGAACTTAGCTGTGCCTGGCAGAGACTGTAATATAGAGGGCAGTTCCCACCAAGGTCTGTTGTGGGCTCTTCCAGGATAAGCGTGCCGTGGAGCGGCTGGACGTGGAGAAAGTGTACCACCCTTTCATTGCTGGCCCTTACAACAAGCTGGTGAGGGAGCTCATGCAGGACACAGGGACGCGCATCAACATTCCTCCACCCAGTGTCAACAAGACCGAGATAGTCTTCACCGGAGAAAAGGAGCAACTAGCCCAGGCTGTGGCTCGCGTTAAGAAGATCTATGAGGAGAAGGTACGGATGGTCCATAAAGCTTCCCACCTTCCCCTGGCACCTGCTCCTAGGCACTCTTCCCTTCTTGTTCTACTTTTGTGCATCCCTCGGTTGCATCTGGCTCAGCAGCCCTTGCAGTACATGACCCCGAATCCTACCGTTTCCTCACTCGGCAGAGTGGGAGCTGGGCTGATACTATCCGGGAGGTGACAGATTTCTGGCTTTTCTGTATCGTGGGACTTAGCAGGCCACCAAGAGCTCCCCTGGCTGTTGTTCACACTAAGGAAGGAAAGAAGTGTGAAGCCTACAGTGGTGGCCAGCTGACAGTATCAAAGTTGCTACATAAGCAGAAGTTGCTGAAGAGTGAATGTCACTCCAGTTTATTTCCCACAGCCAACGCTGCTGTGAATATCCTTGTTGTGGGTTGCTGGGCTGTTTCTCCTCGTGGTTAGGTCTGTATTTGTACCGGTCTGGATTTCAACAATCGGCTTATAGCCTGCACAGTGTTGCATCACAGCACTGCCTGGGAGACGGCTGGGAGTTGAACCCTGTTGTCCAACGGGGGGACGGGGACGACGACAACGACATGCCTGTGTGTGTGTGTGTGGTCTCTTGCATGCCGTGTCCCAGGGAGCTTGACCCAGCATACTAGTTTTGTACTTCCCCTGTGAATTTTTGAGCACAAGGCTTTCTGTAGGCAGGGGTCCAAGGGGTGCTAGGGTACTGCCGAGCCACTGTGCTCAGCTTGGCTTTGCTCTTTGCTGGGTGCAGAGTTTGACTGCATCTTGTGCCTCTTCCTGTCGCTCTTGTCCTTCCCCGCCCCCTTGCGATTGATGCCTCAGTGTCTCTGCCCCTACAGAAAAAGAAGACTACTACTATTGCAGTGGAGGTGAAGAAGTCCCAGCACAAGTATGTCATCGGCCCCAAGGGGAATTCCCTGCAGGAGATCTTGGAGAAGACTGGAGTCTCTGTCGAGATCCCACCCACTGACAGTAGCTCGGAGACGCTGATACTGCGAGGCGAGCCTGAAAAACTTGGGCAAGCATTGGCTGAAGTCTATGCAAAGGTACTGACAAGATGGGCTAGGCCTCCTTTGAAGGTCCCGCGAAGATACATTTGTGAGCACTGACAGGTGTAGCGGGGGTGGTCTCTCTTGGGCCATTAGAGGTGCAGCTTAGAAGTCAATACCGGAGGTGCAGCATGGGAATTGGAACTGAATTGTTGTGAAGGCCTCTCCCAGTTTGTCCATCAAACAGCTTCTCTGTTTTTCTGTCTCTCAGGCCAACAGTTTTACCGTCTCCTCGGTCTCTGCCCCCTCTTGGCTTCATCGTTTCATTATTGGAAAGAAAGGACAGAACCTGGCCAAAATAACTCAGCAGATGCCAAAGGTATGGATGAGCTGGTTAGCTTAGCACCCCCGGCGTAGAAAAAGGTTTAGTCCAGATCACTCGTCACGGAAGAGAGAGGTGTCTTCTAGCGTGGGTAAACCCAGGGGGAAATGACACAGATCTTTGCTGTTCAAGGGAACCCTCTCTTTTACTGCTGCAAACACTGCTCCTCCTATGTTATTGTCATGGGTTGAGCCCTTCCGAGGAAGCTTTATGTGGTGCTGTTTTGAGAACTGATGTAGTAGGATACCTGGAAATGGCGAGTGCAGCGAGGCTTCTCCCTGGTGAGTTAGACGGTATCTAGATAAAGGCTAGATGAGTAAACTTCTCCAAAGCCCTTGCAGAAACTGGGACAGCACCAGAGCCTTGGGCTCTAGGCACTGCCATATGGCCGAAATCGTTAAGTTACTGACTTGTAAAATTGTGGGGATTTTGTTTGGGCTTTTTGGGAAGGAGCGCATCTCTTAGTGGCAGGGATGGATGGTGTAGGCCTGACCAAGAGCATTGGCCTGGCTTGGATCTTGGCAAATTCTTAAGAGATTCATTGTCTTTCACCTCAAGGTTCACATCAAATTCACTGGAGGAGAGGATAACATCACTTTGGAAGGACCTACAGAAGATGTGCATGTGGCTCAGGAACAGATTGAAGCCATGGTCAAGGAACTGGTGAGCTGGAGTTACTAGTTCCGGTAAGAAACTGGGGGAAGAAGGGGCAACAGAGCAGAGGGCCCCTGCTTAGGGCCAGAAAAAATTAGAACTTGGTTTTTGGCAATTGTTCATTGAAACACGTACTTTGTGTGCTAACGCAAACTGTCAGCATTCCTAGAGTTGTATGTAACATGCTGCCTGTGTGGCTGAGGGCTGCCCAGCAAGTGTGATGTGTGTGAGAGACACAGTTTAACTGTGAAGTGAGTGGGGAGTCCCGATCTGCGTTTCCGTGTTCCCTGCGAGGGGGCCGGCCAGAGACGGACGAAGCGATTGAAAAGTCAACGTATGAAGTGGTGGAATGCACTATTAGATACTAGAATGGGGAACTGTGGACCAAACACTAGAACGAATATCATTTGGGAAAAGCACAAACGCGAGGCCCCAGGTCAGTAAAGGGGAGTCAGAGGTCTTGGGAATACAGCCTATTAAACCCTGTTCCACAGGCAGTAACGTAACATTTGAGAACTGAACGGCAAGTCAGGAAGATCCTTTCTTGCTGTGGCAGGCTGCTTGTGTAAGGCTTTTATTGTCTGCCGAGGCTGCTGGAGTAAATGAAGAGAACCAGTCCTTTGGGCGGGAGCACTGATTCAAGGCACTTTGTAAAGCGTTCCCCAAAGCAAGGGCAACCAAGTCACGCCTCGTCCTGGCTTTGTGGCTTTAGCAGTGCTTCCTGGCTCTTATTGTTGCAGGTGCTGTTTTCCTGCCTGAAGCCCCGGGGCTCCTGGGTAGCCACCACCCCCCCAGCCTGCAGCTGATGTCCTCAATAAAATGATCTTTCCTCTCTTCTGACTACGTCTGCCATGTGATAATTGGGGACTGGGCAGATATTGTTTGCTGGTGCGTCCTAGGGGAGGACTTTGGGATCATCCCTTGGCCCAGACTCCTTGCCAGTGGGCATCACGGCTGAGCTTTAGGACTCACAGCACAGTCACACAGGGAGGTGGGGGCCGGATGGCACCTCTGGAGGTGTCACTGTCCCCTCAGCTCCTGCTCGGATTCTGGCTAAGACACAGCCTGTGCTCAGGCTCGATGGATGCTCCACTGGGGAGCAGCGCCATTAGCTCAGAGCCGGGACAACACGCAGGCAGACACGGTGCCGCCGCTGACCATCACCTGCAGCTTGCTGTCCCCTGCGGCCGTCATCCCTGCACACTGACTGCCGGGCAGTTTCTCCAGACGCCCACGCTCAGGGCAACGGTATAAAGCAAACTGCCATGCTGGCCACTACAAATACGTCGGCTCGCCCAAAAAGCTTTTCCAGCAGCTCCAACAGCAGCCGGACTGCTGAGGCTTTTGTGCGTCCCAGTGTGATACGGGAGACGCCCGCACCCTGATGGAGGACGAAGGATGAGCACTCTCACCATCAACCAGCTAACTGTTGCTCATAGGCTGCTGTGGTTCAAGCGGGGCCGCCAGCTGTGCAACACACAGCTGCTCCCTCCCTCCCTCCCTCCCCAGGGGGATGGCAGGGGGAACTGGGAGGCTCAAAGGGAGAAAACTCGTAGGCTGAGACCAAGGCTTTGATGTGTGCAGGGGAACGTGCTGGTGCAGTTTGTGTTTGAAAACTGCGGGGACATCTTTGGGGAGGAGGTGGCCGGCCTCTCCCCTCCATCAGCCGAGGAGGTGCCAGCACCTGTGGACAGGTGCACAGGTATGAGGAGGGGCTGAGGGTTTTCAAAATCTGGGGCTTCTGGTCCAATTCCTTATTGTGCTGCTGGTGGATTTTGGTTTAGGTGTTGTCCACTTCCACGAGGTCACTTTGCTGCACGTGCTTTTGTGTTCCACGGGTGCGTTTGGAAGATCAAAGGAGCCGTGCAGGTGAAGCAAACGCAGAGCCCCAGGCAAAAGACTTCTTGCACACAGCACCCTCTCTGTTCATCCTCTACAAAGAAGCAGGGGCAGGTATGGTGGTGAAATCAGAAATAGTAGAGGGATGTCAGGCCAACAAACACTGACACGTTTCTCATGTATGACAGTAGTTTCTGATAGGTCCAAGCAGCTGCTGTGCCTCCTCCTGTCATTAGATCCCTTGTCTGTTTGACTTTTCCCACCCTGTAATGATAGAGAAGAAAAAACAGAAAGGTTGTTTCTCAGATGCATTGGGAATGTGCTTAATCAATCTAAATACTTACAAGAAGTCAAATACAAAATCGCAGATTTAAAAATAAAAGGCTCACGCCCCAGAATGGGATAATGCTGCCCAAGGGATAACGGCAGAACCGTGTCCCAGGAAGGCAGAAGAAAGCCCAGCAGAACGAAGCTGGCAAGGGTCTGTCCTACCCTCCAAGACCCCTCCAGTTTGTGGTGCCCCAGCCCGCGAGAAGGGGCAGCCCATCATCCCAATTCATCAGAGCTCCTGAAGCCTATCTTACGACCGTGCAAAATGTGGATAATGCAAAGCAACCAAAGGGATCTTATTTGAGGAGCTAAGGTAGCAATTTGGAAAACGGTAGCTTACTGCTCCAGGTGTCTTGCCACCTGTCAACTTCAACCTTTCCGGTTCAGGCGCTTGTACCTTTGCTTCCAACCACCCCCGAGAGCACAGCAGACTCCTCGGTAGACCCGGAACAGCTGATGAGCCTTTCAGAGGAAAGAAGGTAAAATGAGCTCCCTTTGTTTAAAATGAGAACTGATTCCAGTTGATCGTGGTTTTACCTCTCTAATAACACTGTGGAATATCAAGGTTTGCAGGGTCTTTCGTTTCAGGAAAATGAAAAGCAAAGAAACAGAAAGGGAAAACAGGTCTCTGGAGAAGAGGCTGAAAGCACACCAGAAGAGCAAAGGAGAGAAGAAAAGCTTTTCGAGATCAACCGCTGAAAAAATTCAGGAAGGTCAAGAAGCCCTTCCTGACCTTCCTGAAGAAGGTGTGTACCAGACACTGCTGTCCATCTTTCAAAACTCTCAACACTGCACTAAGGGCATGAACTATTTTTAGCGTGCACAAAGATGGCCCCAGATAGGAAGCAGACACCTGCCTTTTGGAAAAAAATGCGTGTCAGCAGGAAACTGCCATTCCCAGCGTTGCAGGTTTGGTTTTGCACTTATGGAAGTACTGTTTGCTCAAGGGTAAGCAGACACCTCGCCACAAGAGCCTCAATCCTTAGCTATTTACCTAGCTACCGAAATAAAGAGGCAAAGTAAGTCCCGCTGTTTTGTCCATGTTAGCAATCCTCACGCTGCCCTGTATCATCTGAATCCCAAATATGCAGCAACGTTGTTCCAGGTCACTACATACGCTTTAGATGCTGGCACTTTTTAAAAAGGCCGCGGCTCACCTGAGGTAATTTGGGGGCGGGTCGTGGTGTTTGTGGTGGTGGTGTGTGTATTGGGATGGACACTTTTTAGTTTCTTACTTCTTCTTCCCTTACCAGTAAACAGAGGTCTATTTCTCAAGATCTTGAGAAATGTCCTGAAAATAAGTTTTCATGACTTTTTTGTATATAGATGAATACTCTTTTAACGTACACTATTTCACTGGTGCTAGAAGTACTATATTCCACTTCACATGGCTTGTTTCAGTGACAGCCTTGTACCGTAAATTCATATCGTGTACCCCCTTTTTCCTGGGATCCACAAGTTGCGATGCCTGCAGTTTGTAGTCCCTGCATGCACAGGCTATCTGCCCTGGCTGAAACCTGACAGGATAACAAACGGTGATTGCTTCAGGCAGCTTCCCTATGCAGATGTCCCAGGAACCCCTTTGGAAGAGTAACCCAGAGAGGGTGCTTCAGGGAAGCCGCAGGCATGTCCAAAGCGCAGAACTAATGAGCAGGACATGCACGGGAGAGTCTGTGTTTAGTAGCCACCTTATAGCTTGAAGTGAGCGATTCTTATTTGCTTTCCAAATCCATTTTCCTCCTGCCTAACCCAATTGGAAGAGTGAGTTCCACCGCATTTTTTTGTGATGTACTGAATGTATTCTTTTTAAAATCAGGTGCCACCTTCTTGGCTTTGCTTCACGCTTTGTGCTGTCCCCTTTTTCTATGTACAAGAAACTGCACTGAAGACAGAGCGTTGATGGTTCTATTCAGCTGCAGGGGAACTGCCATGGAGGCTGTAAGAGAGGGGCAGGGCCGGGCGCAGGCCGGGGGGTTTATCCGTTCTGAGCCCCTCGACCCCTGCTGTGCATATCTGACAGCCCTGCCTCGCTCACAGCCGCTGTCCCAGAGGGAACAAAGCCCAGGAGAGAAAGTTCTCTGTCGGCTCAGGGGAAGCACACATGCATGGGTGCAGCACGCTCGTGTTGCAGCCAAAGTGATAAACCAGCCTTGCTTAGCACAGCTCTCCGTGCAAAAACCTCCGTGGCTGCAAGGATCTCAAGCCTCAACTCTGAGCGCTCGATGGAGCTCCCTCCCAGCCAGTCGAGATTCCCGACCGTCCTGACGTGGCGCTTTCCCTCCCAGCAGCGCCCATGCCCATTGAGTGCCTTTCGCTTGCAGCCGGCTGTAATGCCGGCATCACCCCTGCACTCCAGTTTTTGGCCTCTCTGAGTGTTGCTCACTAGAATAGCCCCGAGAGTGACACCCCCCCCCGCCCCGTGCCGGCTGCCCCCATTGTGTCCATAGGGATAGCGGTTTGCCTGCGGGCATGGTGGGATGGTGTTTCTTCCAGGAACCACATGGATGGCAGGGTGAGCCCGGGGGGGGCTTGCGCCGCCCGGGCTCAAAGCTGGGGAGGCGGATTCCCCGCTCGCAGGGACTGGGGGCGAGGGGAAGTGTTTTAGGGACGGACTGTGGGGGCCGGAGGGAGGGATTTGAGGGACGGACGCCGAGGAAGGCCTCCTGCCTGCAGAGATGGCTCTGGCCCAGGGCAGGGCCCTTCTCTGGATGCCACGGGGTCGATTGCAAAGGACCAGGCTGCCCCATGCAGGGAGCAGGTGCGTGCCGGGGCTGCCAGGGGGCCCTGCCTGGCTGTTCCCAGCCCAGCCCCGGCTGGGGCCAGCCCTGCGCTGCAGCCCTGGGGCCGAGGCGCAAGGAGCCGCGCATTGCTGAGGGTGCTGCACCCTGCCGGGCCCCGCCGCCAGCTGCCGGCTGCCCTGGGCTGCCCCTCGCTCTCCCCAGCTCTGCCTGCTGCCAGCGCCGGGGGCACCGCCACGGGGCTTGCCCCCTGCCCACAGCTGCCCTGACCCACGTCTGCAGCTGCACGTGGTGCCCACATCGCACAGCTGGGGCGGGGGTGGCAGGTCTCTCTGGTGGCAGCCTGGGACTGGGGGCAAAGCCAAGCCCATTCCTCGCTTGTGATCTTTGTCCCCAGGGAGAGCCAGTGCAGACGTGTGCTGCGCTGGAGAGTGTCGCGCAGGGAGGTGACGGCCGACTGCAGAGCAGCACTGAGACCTGCGTGACAGCAACGGCAGCCAGTGGCCGCAGAGCAGCCCAGGGGAGCTGGTTCCCTCGACGGGCCCCAAAGCAGCCTTCCTCAGCCCCTGCTTTTGGTGACGTGTGGAGCAGCGCAGGGATGTCTCTCAGGCTTCCAGGCCTGAGGAGGCTTTCCTCCTCAGGGGCACTGTTAGAAATCCCGCTCCCAGGATTAAAGCACCCCTCCCACCATGGATCCGAGGCTGTGTATCCAGCCCCCTGGAGCTGGGTACAGGTGCCCTGAGGGGTCTCTCTGGGAGGATGGGGCCACCTGCCTGGTGGCTCTGACACAGAAATGATGAGCTCAAGCCCTGTGACTGTGGCCGGCCGGTTCAAAGCCTCCGAGTGCCTCAGTCTTTCTGCCCAGGAGCGTTTATCCCAGGCACTGTTTCAGGGTGTGAAGATGGGTGCCGGTGATGTTCTGGTGCCTCCACATGGCTCCCACTTCAAGGTTACGATGCCTGAGGTCAGCGTCCCCCTGAAGGCCCTGACAGAGATCTCCAGGGACTTTGTGTTCCATTTTGTGTTGCCTTAGGGCTACAGCGTGCTGGGGTTTGGGGGCGACAAGGTTATGGTATGCCAGAGGTTAAGCGAGTGAAGCGTTAAAGCGTGTTATTGTTATGGACAGAATCTGGGTTTGTTGGCTCTGTATTCCTGGGGTTATGGTAGTGTGATCTTATTATGTGTTCTTTGTGTGGTTTTGGTTTGGTTTTTTTATGTGGAGAGTGCCTTTTTTCATGTTTTTGGCCTTTGCAGGGTTTGGATGGGGGCCTTTGGTTTGTATACAATGTTTCTTCTGGTTGTTTTTCTGCTGTCTGCTGTCTGGCGGTGTTTTTTCTGTCTTGTCGACCAGTAATGATGGTTTCTATATCTCCTGCAGGTCAGGCAGTGTTACTTCTGATGTGGTCTGACTCATTTCTGGTGAGTTGGTAGGTAGGTATGGAGGACTTGTGGTCCCTCCATGGAGAATGACTGCTAGAGGACTAAGAGGCAGATCTGTGGAGGGGTGAGAGGACTGCTGGCCCACAAGTAGTGACTGTCAGAGGACTACGTGTACTTGAATTTATGCGGGCTTCCAAATTCATGGTTGTTTATCCTGCCTTGAGGAATAGCCATGGGAAGTCACCAGCCATGCAGAAGAAGAAGATTCCCAAGCCTGTGTGGCTTTCTGGTTTTGCTTTCGAGTAAGAAAGTCTTGTCTCTCCGTGAGTACAACTAAACCGGTCAGTTTTGTTCACCACAGAAATCAGGGAGCAGAATTTTTGTGCTGTGCCTCACATGGCTGCCAGGGCATGGTGAGAAGCAGCAAGAGAATTCCTGCCTGGCACCTTCTCCAGGGGAGCAGTGCTGCACTTTCACCGGGTGAGCTCTGGTTCTGCATGAGTGCATAAGTTTTTGGTCAATTTCCTCACCACAGAAAGCAGGGAGCAGAACTTTTGTGCTTCTCCCCACATGGTTGCAAGGGCAGGGTGAGAAACAGCAAGAGAACTCCTTCCTTGCACCTTCTCTGTAGGACAAGGCCTCAAGGACAAGAGTCCAAGTACTGATAGCCTGATGAATAGAGACTTGTTAGAACTTGTAGGGCACAAGCCCTGGGAGCAAAGGAACAAGCTAACTGCAGACCCCTGAGCCGTCACAGTTGAGGAGGCAACCAGACGGACAGAGAAACAAGTAGCCAGATAAGGGAACAGATGGCGCCGGTATGTAATTAAGAAAGCCACGTAGAAAGAAACTCCCTAACCTTGGAATAAAAATTATTGCTAGGTCAAGATAAACTAGTAAGTACCTATTGTTCTAACGGTGTGCCTTAAATATTAACCAATCGGTGTTTCTTACGCTTAAGATTTAACCAATCAGGGTGTAATATGTAGAAGGTAGAAACATATATAATTGTAAGAAAATCACTAATAAAGGGACAACTTGCTTGCATCAAGCTGCGTCCCGTCTCTTCATTCGCCGCACTTCTCCAGGGGAGCAGTGTTGCGCTTTTACTTTTCCAAGGTGACTTCTTGGGTCTGTGTAATATTGCAAATGTGCCGTGTCAATTTTGCTCACCACAGAAATCAGGGAGCAGAACTTTTGTGCTGTGCCTCACACGTCTGCCAGGGCAGGTTGAGAAGCAGCCGGAGAATTCCTTTCTGGCACCTTCTCCAGGGGAATTTCCCATTTCCCAAGAGACTGCTGGTGCCGGCTGCAAGGGCGCTCCCAGATAAAGGGTGGTCTTGTGTGATGTTGGGGTTGGAATTGGTGATGTCTCCTTTCCTTAGTCTCGTTAAGGCTTTGCAGTGACAATTTGGTGCTTCGCTCCTATTGCTCTTTTGTCATATCGCTCACAATAGCTACTGCTGTTTCCTTTTATCATATTGCATGCTATTTTCCTGTATTATAATACAAGAAACTACCTTGGATATGTTTCAATGATTGATATATTTGATCGATTTGATGTGGAGTTCATCTTTGCTGGGTATCCAGTCAGTCAGCAAGACATAATTTGGTGTAGTGGGCAGCATATGAAGCAAAAATGTCTTTATTTAGGAAAAAAAAGGTTCCTCGACTTGCTGTTGTCAGGTGGGAACCATTGCCTTATGGTGTTTGGGCCAGAGTGGTCTGGTGGTGCTGGGCAGCTGGGCCATGCCAGGGACAGAGGGACGGGAGTAGGGGAGGGGGCGGGGGAAGGGGTTTAGGGACGGACGGGTGGGAATTGATGAAGGATTTTAGGGATGGACCGGGGTGGGCGGGGGTGTTTGTGGGTATGGGGGTGGTGGTGGTAGGGGTGTGTGTGTGCCCCACCCCGCAGCTCCCCTCGGCTGCTTCCTCCTCACCAGCACCTGCTCAGCACCCCAGAGGGGCTTCCCGGAGAGTTCCCGGAGAGCCGGGGAAGGGGCTGTCCTGCACCGCCCCTCCAGACGGGGGCCACGCAGGCAGACCCCCGAGCCCCGCCGAGGGAGGGCAGCGCCGCTGGCTGCCCCCCTCCCGCTGCGTCTCCTCACCTTTGCCCCGCGCCTCGCGCAGCCAGCGACCCCGACCGCCGCTCCCACGCGCGCACAGCTGGCGGGAAGAGGCGGGCCCCTCGGCCTCGTGCCCAGCACAGGCTTCGCTGCAGGCCTACGAGAGGTAAAGCCGGTCCTGGGGCACCATCTTGGTGAAGAGGAGAGAAGTGCGTGACCTGCCAACACAGGTGTGGCCCCGCCCCCATGTGCCCTTTGGTCGGTTGCTATGGGAACGAGTCGGGCTCTTCCCCTAGCAACCGGCTGACAAAGGGCACACAGGGGAGGGACCACCCGTATGTTGGGAGGTCACACACATCTCTCTTCTTGACCACGATGACGGCAGGCCCCTCGGCCTCGTGCCCAGCATAGGCTTAGCTGCGGGCCTACTAGAGGTAAGGCCGGTCCCGGGGCACGCGGTGGCACTGGCCGCGCAGGGCGGGCGGTGGGGGTTGGGGGTATAGCCTCAGCTATAGCGGGAGGAGGGTGCGGGCCCGTCTCTGCGGCCGGGCGGGTTGCGCTGCCTCCAACAAGACAGCGGCAGCAGAGAGACGGGCTCCGCAAGCGGGATGTCCAGCGAGCACCCGACTGCACTCTGTGGTCTCGGCCTTTCCCATTGGCGTGGTGTGGCCCACGTGCCGCCAGGGCAACCCTCCGCAGCGAGCGGGGGTGCGGGGGCTGCGCGGAGGGGCTCGGCCCACCGGCCTCCTGCACCCGCCCAACCTGCCGGCCTCCCCAGCCGCTCCCCCACGCAGTGGCCGCCCCGCACTGCGCCGGCAACGGGGAGCGCTCCGGCGGCACCCAGGGCACGGACAAAATCCCTGAGTCACGTCGCGCTCCCCCTGTCTGTGGCGGCTGCCCCGCGGGTTGGTGGGAGGGCCGGGGCCACCCCCGAGGGGACAGGGCTGCGGGGGGCGGTCGCCCAGTCGCCTCCCCGCCGCTCTCCGGTAACAATGGTAACTTTTTCTTTGGTAGGATAAGGGCAGTTGCTCTCGGTCAGGTAGCTAGTCTTTTTTTCCCAATGCACATTAAGCTGCTTCTGAAGAGGGTACGGCCTATTGGAAGAGAGATCTGTAACCCTGGATTTTACAGCTGTTATCAGAGTGCAGAGCCATCCCAGATAAGCCCCCCTGTGCGGTTCACACCTTGTCAAAGAAAATCAAGATGTGCTATTGGTTACAGTATTTCCGCTGATACTGCCTTTCCCAAAACATACTCTTCCCTTTGCATATAGAAGCATGTTAAGCTGATACAAGTGCACTTAGGATTGTGCTGCTGCGGGGATTCAGGTCATTCACCCAGGCCGCTACCAGTCAGGTGGTTAGAGCAGTCAGCAGCTGCACTGAGACCAGTCTAACATGTTCAAACTGAATGCGAGCGTATGGCTGAAAAAGTTCATTCGCCGTGGCTGTGAGGGTATCTGACAATTTGATCTGTGGGTTTCTGCAAAATACCCACTTCATGTGAAAGCATTGTTTCTCTTAAAAAAAAAAAAAAGAAAAGTACTAAACTATGGTTCACATTTGTTTTGTGTTCAAGAATGCTACAGAAGAAAATCCTCAGGCCTATACTGTGCAGAGCTTATCAAATGAACCTTACAGCAGGAGAGCAAGAGCCTGGCAGGTGTCCTCGTGGCTGTTTTGAAGCTGACAAGCAGTAAAGGCAGGATCTGGAAACTGCCTTTGCACTTCCCTTGCGGCCAGAAAGAGAGAAGTTGCAGATCCGTTGGTCCCATCCTTAGCAGGAGTGGGCACCCAGGCACGGCCTGAGCAGACACTGTAACAAGAAATACAAGCCTTTTAGCCCCTGTGGATCAAGCACAAGAGCAGCCTTCTTTCTGCAGCATTACCCTTAGGGAAATGCTGTGACATCCTTGACAAAGACATGCACTGCTGCAGAAAGTCCGGGGCTTTTCTGAAGTGGGCTGGGAAAGGCATGTTCACCCAGCATGTAAGGAGTCTCACTTGTCCAAGAGCATGTCACTGAGAGGCCCAGAGCCTGTAAAACTTTGGCAACACGGGTCTGTGCAAGAAGTAGGGAGGTGTTCTTTGTATTAAAATATGAAAACAGATAAAGTAGAGACAGGAAAGTAAAACCCAGCTGCAGGATTAGGCCTCTCTTCCTAATGTTCCTAACCTTGAGAGAAGAAACTGTTGGGCTGCATGATGTACTGTAGTGGGCTTTGCAGGTAGTTTTTTTGTTTGGGTGATTGTTTTTCGGGGGGGGGGGGCGCGTTCTAGAAGCAGTTCCAGCAGAGTCTGCTACCAGGAGGCTGTGGTATTTACTGTGGGCTGTGAGACTGTACGTGGAGCGGAAGGGAAGGTCACGCTCGGTAGAGCCTGTTGTGGGAGGGATTGCAGAGGAGCTGGAGACACCAGGAGCTGCTCTCTGGGCCCCAGGTGCTCATGCTCGGTTGGTAATCAAGGCGTAAGTTTTTCAGGAAGAGGCAGCATCCTGGGCTCTTTTTTGTTTTCTCTCCAGGGTTCCACAAGGGTCTTGCACTGCCTATGTGTACCTTGGGAGACTGGTTTTAAAACTGCACGCCATTAATACTTGATAGATTAATGAGAGTATGCTTTAACAGCTTGGGGTGTCCCCCTTTCCAAGAGGCTTCTTAGGTTGCACATCCTCTGCCTTCTTAACGAGGAGCTCTGGTTTTGATGCCCGCTGTGCTATGAGGAAAAATCCCCCCTGAGTTTCTGTGTGGTTCAGCAAGAGAACAGGGCAGCAGACTGGCCCTGTAGGCGCTTCTCAAGAGGCCGGCTGGAAAAGTGCTCAGTAAACACGTCTTTTGCCTTCCTGGAGTGACTTGTGTGCATCTTGAATGGTGCTGGTAATAGTGTTGCCTCCTCTGTCTCTTCCAGTGGCATACCCAGATTGTGTGTGTGCGTGGGAGGTCGACGATGAGCTCGGTGGCACTTTTGACCCAGGAGAGCTTTGCCGAACACCGCAGTGGCTTGACGCAGCAGCAGGTGAAAGGTGAGAAGACACAGCTGAGTTCCTGTGATGTGCCTCTAAATAGAAACTGCGCAGGCAAGGTTCCTTGCTGTTAGCCAAGCTCGCTCCATGCCTCCGGCTCCCCCTAAGTGTCCAGGTACGGCGTTCGCCATTCCTAGGCTGGCGGCCTGCCAGACTCTGGCTTTCCACCCACAGGAGCACATCGGTGGTGCTGCACAGTGCAGGGCCAGGCGGAGGCAAGCCTCAGATCTTCACAGAGCTCTGGCTAGCAACGCTGTCAGCCGTGGGGCAGGGCATGTGCAAGCATGGGTCATTGGGCTGCAAGAGAGCCTCGTGGGATCAGTGTGCTGGATTGTCACTTCCTCCTTTGCTCAGCCAGGTGTTGGGGAAAGTCATTATAACCGTATTGACTGACTCACTGATGGGTCTCGGCACCCATTCTCCAGCTGCGAGCTGGCCCGCTTGGCACAGCCCAGTGCACAGCTGAGTCGAACATAAGCTACAGGCTTTCCCTGGACTCTGCCCCAACTAGAGTGCTTCTGCTTCTCTCTGCCTTCTTCCTGGGCATGTGTCTGTCTTGTCCCCTTCTGACCTACAGCCTTGCTGTGTCCCTTTGATTTCTTTCTGCTTGGCCTGTTGTCCCCTGATGAAGCTCCTCCTCTCAACAAAGTTGGCGATAATGTGCTTGTTTGCTGCCACCATTCACTTGCACGGTTGCTTCCTGCATCCATGGCGGCACCTGCTGCAGTCTGTGCTGTGCTGAGCTCAGCTGTGCTCCCGACTCGGCTGCTCTCCACAAGCATAACTGTAGCAGGATGAATAGTAGTGCACAAGTCCTTTGTTGTCCCTCTTTGATGATGCCTCAATAGAGTTGCACTGCCTATGAATGGGGGCGTTTCTGTGGGGAGAGCATCTCATTTGCCTTGTTTGCTTCACCGCAGTAACAGCTTTAAACTCTGAAGAAGAGAAGGATCCTCCCACCTACGAGGAAGCCTTCCCTGCGCTCCCTGAGAAAGCACCATGTTTGGAAGCTGCCCGGGAACCTGCTGGGCCCTGGAGCAAAATCCGGCCAATAAAGGCTTCTGTCATCACTCAGGTTGGTGGGAGTGGGTGTCTTATCTCCCTCCTTTTCATCCCTCCAAAAAGTAGGTGAAGTGAAGCTTTCCCTGGAGTATGAAATCCCTTAGTGTGTCAGAGTAACTGCCTCTTTGCTGTCCTTTGCCCTGGCGCACAAGGAAGACTGCAGCTGAATGCTAGGACTGCTCTGGAGGGGGAGGGATGTGTTGAAAAACTGCCCAGAAGAAGCTCTGCATCCCTGTTGCACAGATAGCTGGAACAGGCCTGAAGGGAGGATTGCAGAGGGAGGCACTGACAATCCAAAGCACACTGACACCTTGCTGTGCCCTGCTTGTGTCTGTCCCGTGGCTGAGCAGGTGTTCCATGTGCCACTGGAGGAGAGGAAATACAAGGGCATGAATCAGTTTGGAGAAGGCGAGCAGGCCAAGATCTGCCTTGACATCATGCGGAAGACGGGAGCTCACCTGGAGCTGTCTCTCGCAAAGGACCAGGGCCTTTCGATCGTGGTCTCTGGCAAGGCGGAAGCAGTCACGAAGGCTCGGAAGCAGATTGTCGCTCGACTGCAGACTCAGGTGAGGGCATCTAACTGTTTCTGCCTTCGTCTTTGCTCTTCCCCAAGACTCGCAAATGCTTTGAGACCCTTGGGCCCGTGTGCTTGTAAGCCAAAGAGGTATGACTAACTCAGCTTTGCTGTACGTTTTCAAAGCACCCAACTGGCAATTTGGAATGGGAATGAGGCTTAAAATAGGGTTCCAAGGTAATTACAGGCCGTGGTGTTGCATGAAGCGTGGAGTCTGCGATCTCTGGAACATTTGAGTTGCAACCAGTGACTTTGTGCTGAGGTGCTGGTGCTGGAGGGGGTGCAGGAGCCTCACACACAAAGCTAGTAGTGTGTGAGAACGGGACTGTGCTTTTCCTGAAGTCCTTCAGAGGAGAACGTGGAAGGCTGGGAGAAAGAAAAGTAGAGGAAAGGAAGTCCTGCCAAAAGCCAAAAGCTTCGGGTCAGGGTTCTGCATTGTGTAACTCAAGGCACACTGGTAAGGAGCCACAACCCTGTTGTTTCGGTTGCTTCAGTCCTCTAGGTTTTGATCTCTTACCTTAAGGTTCTTGAGCTCATAGTCAAGGTGGTAGCTCTTGTTAGGATGTATCGCAGCCAGGTGTTGCAGTGTGTTTTAAAGCATAATGCCAAAGGTAGGTAATGCAATGTTAATACCATGTCTGCTTAGCGCTGTTCAGCCCCTGTGTCATACCCTGCCAGAGGAAAGAGAAAGGAACGAAACCCTACATCCACAATGTGCATCTGAAAAAACAGTTCAGGTCGTGCCGCCACAGACCCGTGAGCCACTGTTCTCAAATATACCTCCTTCTGCCCTGGCCCCAGGTCTGGAAGGTGTGTCTGTATTCCAGCTTCTCTTGGGCTTGGCTAGCTTCAGGACAGGAGCACAGAGCTGAAAAGTCACACCGAGTGATCTTTTCTTCATCTTTTATTTTTCCATTATAGCTTGAATGTTCATTGTCTGATTGCTGTTAGTGGTTACCTAATCACAGGGATCAGGAGCATGATAGCAGTCATCAGCTACCAGACCTGTAAAAACTCAGTGAGAAGGGAAGAAGTCAGGAAGCCCTTGTATAGAGCAGCCCTTTAATGGTAGATTGAGAAGGACCCCTTTTGCATGTGGGGCCTTCTAGAAGCAGTCCCAGGAGCAGCATGTGCTACACTTGAAGACGCCTTAGCACTTAAGTAGCGGTAAGCATCTGCTAGCTGCCTGCCTCCTGCAGTAGGTTTCTGGTGTTGAATTTCTCTTTCCTAGGAGTCGTACTGTATGTCTTGTTCTCTGTAGCCTTGGCAGCAGATGCCAGAGTTCAGATAAACTCCAGCTGTGCGCTGCCATCTCAGTTGTTGCCTGGTGTCTTACACTGGAGGAGAGGCACCTCCTCGTCTGTGTCGGAAGGCCTTTGCTAATTCAGAGTACTGCTCCTGTGCAAACAGAAGGGTTTTGAGGGAAAGGTGGGCTTTATACTCCTGGCATAGAGGCACTGTAGATCAGCTGGTACAGTGTCAGCCCTCGGACAGAATGTGCTGGGAAGGCGTTGTGTTTGCTCTGAGGAGCAGTACCGCTGAGCAGCGTCTACCTTGCTTTCCCTGGCTCTGTTCCTGTGGATCTGCCAGTGCAGGCAAGGCTTTTCACAGATGCTTGGTTCTTCTGCCGCAGGCTTCAGCGACAGTTGCCATCCCCAAGGAGCACCACCGTTTTGTCATTGGAAAGAAGGGTGAGAGGCTGCAGGACCTGAAGCTCAAAACTGCAACCAAAATGCAGGTCCCCCGCCCAGATGACCCCAGCAACCAGATCAAGATCAGCGGCACTAAAGAAGGGATTGAGAAGGCCCGGCACGAGATCCTGCTTATCTCCGCTGAGCAGGTACCTCAGTACTGTGATCTCTCTCATGGCATTAGCTGGTCAGCCTTTTTGCTTCCCCACGGTATAGTCGGAGTTTGTAGCCACCGTGGCTACAGTCAGTGGCTAACGTTAGCCTGAACGGAGACGTATACTGTGCCACTCGCCGGCTGTATGAGCACCGCTGCCAGGTCCTGAAACTTCTTGTGCTGCGTTTTGTCCATCTCTGAAGCCCAAACAAGCATTTGATAGTTGAAGTGAAGCGTCTTAGGTGCCAGCTGGGATAAGGCAGGAGATCACAGGGGTGAATATCGTAAACAAGGAGCAGCAGCAGCAACCGTATTTGTAGATTGAAAGAGGTGGAGATCTACAAGCCCGCAAACTGAGAAGGTTGCTTGGGCCAGAGTGTCAGGCAGGACACCCCTGGGAACTTAGCTGTGCCTGGCAGAGACTGTAATATAGAGGGCAGTTCCCACCAAGGTCTGTTGTGGGCTCTTCCAGGATAAGCGTGCCGTGGAGCGGCTGGACGTGGAGAAAGTGTACCACCCTTTCATTGCTGGCCCTTACAACAAGCTGGTGAGGGAGCTCATGCAGGACACAGGGACGCGCATCAACATTCCTCCACCCAGTGTCAACAAGACCGAGATAGTCTTCACCGGAGAAAAGGAGCAACTAGCCCAGGCTGTGGCTCGCGTTAAGAAGATCTATGAGGAGAAGGTACGGATGGTCCATAAAGCTTCCCACCTTCCCCTGGCACCCGCTCCTAGGCACTCTTCCCTTCTTGTTCTACTTTTGTGCATCCCTCGGTTGCATCTGGCTCAGCAGCCCTTGCAGTACATGACCCCGAATCCTACCGTTTCCTCACTCGGCAGAGTGGGAGCTGGGCTGATACTATCCGGGAGGTGACAGATTTCTGGCTTTTCTGTATCGTGGGACTTAGCAGGCCACCAAGAGCTCCCCTGGCTGTTGTTCACACTAAGGAAGGAAAGAAGTGTGAAGCCTACAGTGGTGGCCAGCTGACAGTATCAAAGTTGCTACATAAGCAGAAGTTGCTGAAGAGTGAATGTCACTCCAGTTTATTTCCCACAGCCAACGCTGCTGTGAATATCCTTGTTGTGGGTTGCTGGGCTGTTTCTCCTCGTGGTTAGGTCTGTATTTGTACCGGTCTGGATTTCAACAATCGGCTTATAGCCTGCACAGTGTTGCATCACAGCACTGCCTGGGAGACGGCTGGGAGTTGAACCCTGTTGTCCAACGGGGGGACGGGGACGACGACAACGACATGCCTGTGTGTGTGTGTGTGGTCTCTTGCATGCCGTGTCCCAGGGAGCTTGACCCAGCATACTAGTTTTGTACTTCCCCTGTGAATTTTTGAGCACAAGGCTTTCTGTAGGCAGGGGTCCAAGGGGTGCTAGGGTACTGCCGAGCCACTGTGCTCAGCTTGGCTTTGCTCTTTGCTGGGTGCAGAGTTTGACTGCATCTTGTGCCTCTTCCTGTCGCTCTTGTCCTTCCCCGCCCCCTTGCGATTGATGCCTCAGTGTCTCTGCCCCTACAGAAAAAGAAGACTACTACTATTGCAGTGGAGGTGAAGAAGTCCCAGCACAAGTATGTCATCGGCCCCAAGGGGAATTCCCTGCAGGAGATCTTGGAGAAGACTGGAGTCTCTGTCGAGATCCCACCCACTGACAGTAGCTCGGAGACGCTGATACTGCGAGGCGAGCCTGAAAAACTTGGGCAAGCATTGGCTGAAGTCTATGCAAAGGTACTGACAAGATGGGCTAGGCCTCCTTTGAAGGTCCCGCGAAGATACATTTGTGAGCACTGACAGGTGTAGCGGGGGTGGTCTCTCTTGGGCCATTAGAGGTGCAGCTTAGAAGTCAATACCGGAGGTGCAGCATGGGAATTGGAACTGAATTGTTGTGAAGGCCTCTCCCAGTTTGTCCATCAAACAGCTTCTCTGTTTTTCTGTCTCTCAGGCCAACAGTTTTACCGTCTCCTCGGTCTCTGCCCCCTCTTGGCTTCATCGTTTCATTATTGGAAAGAAAGGACAGAACCTGGCCAAAATAACTCAGCAGATGCCAAAGGTATGGATGAGCTGGTTAGCTTAGCACCCCCGGCGTAGAAAAAGGTTTAGTCCAGATCACTCGTCACGGAAGAGAGAGGTGTCTTCTAGCGTGGGTAAACCCAGGGGGAAATGACACAGATCTTTGCTGTTCAAGGGAACCCTCTCTTTTACTGCTGCAAACACTGCTCCTCCTATGTTATTGTCATGGGTTGAGCCCTTCCGAGGAAGCTTTATGTGGTGCTGTTTTGAGAACTGATGTAGTAGGATACCTGGAAATGGCGAGTGCAGCGAGGCTTCTCCCTGGTGAGTTAGACGGTATCTAGATAAAGGCTAGATGAGTAAACTTCTCCAAAGCCCTTGCAGAAACTGGGACAGCACCAGAGCCTTGGGCTCTAGGCACTGCCATATGGCCGAAATCGTTAAGTTACTGACTTGTAAAATTGTGGGGATTTTGTTTGGGCTTTTTGGGAAGGAGCGCATCTCTTAGTGGCAGGGATGGATGGTGTAGGCCTGACCAAGAGCATTGGCCTGGCTTGGATCTTGGCAAATTCTTAAGAGATTCATTGTCTTTCACCTCAAGGTTCACATCAAATTCACTGGAGGAGAGGATAACATCACTTTGGAAGGACCTACAGAAGATGTGCATGTGGCTCAGGAACAGATTGAAGCCATGGTCAAGGAACTGGTGAGCTGGAGTTACTAGTTCCGGTAAGAAACTGGGGGAAGAAGGGGCAACAGAGCAGAGGGCCCCTGCTTAGGGCCAGAAAAAATTAGAACTTGGTTTTTGGCAATTGTTCATTGAAACACGTACTTTGTGTGCTAACGCAAACTGTCAGCATTCCTAGAGTTGTATGTAACATGCTGCCTGTGTGGCTGAGGGCTGCCCAGCAAGTGTGATGTGTGTGAGAGACACAGTTTAACTGTGAAGTGAGTGGGGAGTCCCGATCTGCGTTTCCGTGTTCCCTGCGAGGGGGCCGGCCAGAGACGGACGAAGCGATTGAAAAGTCAACGTATGAAGTGGTGGAATGCACTATTAGATACTAGAATGGGGAACTGTGGACCAAACACTAGAACGAATATCATTTGGGAAAAGCACAAACGCGAGGCCCCAGGTCAGTAAAGGGGAGTCAGAGGTCTTGGGAATACAGCCTATTAAACCCTGTTCCACAGGCAGTAACGTAACATTTGAGAACTGAACGGCAAGTCAGGAAGATCCTTTCTTGCTGTGGCAGGCTGCTTGTGTAAGGCTTTTATTGTCTGCCGAGGCTGCTGGAGTAAATGAAGAGAACCAGTCCTTTGGGCAGGAGCACTGATTCAAGGCACTTTGTAAAGCGTTCCCCAAAGCAAGGGCAACCAAGTCACGCCTCGTCCTGGCTTTGTGGCTTTAGCAGTGCTTCCTGGCTCTTATTGTTGCAGGTGCTGTTTTCCTGCCTGAAGCCCCGGGGCTCCTGGGTAGCCACCACCCCCCCAGCCTGCAGCTGATGTCCTCAATAAAATGATCTTTCCTCTCTTCTGACTACGTCTGCCATGTGATAATTGGGGACTGGGCAGATATTGTTTGCTGGTGCGTCCTAGGGGAGGACTTTGGGATCATCCCTTGGCCCAGACTCCTTGCCAGTGGGCATCACGGCTGAGCTTTAGGACTCACAGCACAGTCACACAGGGAGGTGGGGGCCGGATGGCACCTCTGGAGGTGTCACTGTCCCCTCAGCTCCTGCTCGGATTCTGGCTAAGACACAGCCTGTGCTCAGGCTCGATGGATGCTCCACTGGGGAGCAGCGCCATTAGCTCAGAGCCGGGACAACACGCAGGCAGACATGGTGCCGCCGCTGACCATCACCTGCAGCTTGCTGTCCCCTGCGGCCGTCATCCCTGCACACTGACTGCCGGGCAGTTTCTCCAGACACCCACGCTCAGGGCAACGGTATAAAGCAAACTGCCATGCTGGCCACTACAAATACGTCGGCTCGCCCAAAAAGCTTTTCTAGCAGCTCCAACAGCAGCCGGACTGCTGAGGCTTTTGTGCGTCCCAGTGTGATACGGGAGACGCCCGCACCCTGATGGAGGACGAAGGATGAGCACTCTCACCATCAACCAGCTAACTGTTGCTCATAGGCTGCTGTGGTTCAAGCGGGGCCGCCAGCTGTGCAACACACAGCTGCTCCCTCCCTCCCTCCCTCCCCAGGGGGATGGCAGGGGCAACTGGGAGGCTCAAAGGGAGAAAACTCGTAGGCTGAGACCAAGGCTTTGATGTGTGCAGGGGAACGTGCTGGTGCAGTTTGTGATTGAAAACTGCGGGGACATCTTTGGGGAGGAGGTGGCCGGCCTCTCCCCTCCATCAGCCGAGGAGGTGCCAGCACCTGTGGACAGGTGCACAGGTATGAGGAGGGGCTGAGGGTTTTCAAAATCTGGGGCTTCTGGTCCAATTCCTTATTGTGCTGCTGGTGGATTTTTTTTGGTTTAGGTGTTGTCCACTTCCACGAGGTCACTTTGCTGCACGTGCTTTTGTGTTCCACGGGTGCGTTTGGAAGATCAAAGGAGCCGTGCAGGTGAAGCAAACGCAGAGCCCCAGGCAAAAGACTTCTTGCACACAGCACCCTCTCTGTTCATCCTCTACAAAGAAGCAGGGGCAGGTATGGTGGTGAAATCAGAAATAGTAGAGGGATGTCAGGCCAACAAACACTGACACGTTTCTCATGTATGACAGTAGTTTCTGATAGGTCCAAGCAGCTGCTGTGCCTCCTCCTGTCATTAGATCCCTTGTCTGTTTGACTTTTCCCACCCTGTAATGATAGAGAAGAAAAAACAGAAAGGTTGTTTCTCAGATGCATTGGGAATGTGCTTAATCAATCTAAATACTTACAAGAAGTCAAATACAAAATCGCAGATTTAAAAATAAAAGGCTCACGCCCCAGAATGGGATAATGCTGCCCAAGGGATAACGGCAGAACCGTGTCCCAGGAAGGCAGAAGAAAGCCCAGCAGAACGAAGCTGGCAAGGGTCTGTCCTACCCTCCAAGACCCCTCCAGTTTGTGGTGCCCCAGCCCGCGAGAAGGGGCAGCCCATCATCCCAATTCATCAGAGCTCCTGAAGCCTATCTTACGACCGTGCAAAATGTGGATAATGCAAAGCAACCAAAGGGATCTTATTTGAGGAGCTAAGGTAGCAATTTGGAAAACGGTAGCTTACTGCTCCAGGTGTCTTGCCACCTGTCAACTTCAACCTTTCCGGTTCAGGCGCTTGTACCTTTGCTTCCAACCACCCCCGAGAGCACAGCAGACTCCTCGGTAGACCCGGAACAGCTGATGAGCCTTTCAGAGGAAAGAAGGTAAAATGAGCTCCCTTTGTTTAAAATGAGAACTGATTCCAGTTGATCGTGGTTTTACCTCTCTAATAACACTGTGGAATATCAAGGTTTGCAGGGTCTTTCGTTTCAGGAAAATGAAAAGCAAAGAAACAGAAAGGGAAAACAGGTCTCTGGAGAAGAGGCTGAAAGCACACCAGAAGAGCAAAGGAGAGAAGAAAAGCTTTTCGAGATCAACCGCTGAAAAAATTCAGGAAGGTCAAGAAGCCCTTCCTGACCTTCCTGAAGAAGGTGTGTACCAGACACTGCTGTCCATCTTTCAAAACTCTCAACACTGCACTAAGGGCATGAACTATTTTTAGCGTGCACAAAGATGGCCCCAGATAGGAAGCAGACACCTGCCTTTTGGAAAAAAATGCGTGTCAGCAGGAAACTGCCATTCCCAGCGTTGCAGGTTTGGTTTTGCACTTATGGAAGTACTGTTTGCTCAAGGGTAAGCAGACACCTCGCCACAAGAGCCTCAATCCTTAGCTATTTACCTAGCTACCGAAATAAAGAGGCAAAGTAAGTCCCGCTGTTTTGTCCATGTTAGCAATCCTCACGCTGCCCTGTATCATCTGAATCCCAAATATGCAGCAACGTTGTTCCAGGTCACTACATACGCTTTAGATGCTGGCACTTTTTAAAAAGGCCGCGGCTCACCTGAGGTAATTTGGGGGCGGGTCGTGGTGTTTGTGGTGGTGGTGTGTGTATTGGGATGGACACTTTTTAGTTTCTTACTTCTTCTTCCCTTACCAGTAAACAGAGGTCTATTTCTCAAGATCTTGAGAAATGTCCTGAAAATAAGTTTTCATGACTTTTTTGTATATAGATGAATACTCTTTTAACGTACACTATTTCACTGGTGCTAGAAGTACTATATTCCACTTCACATGGCTTGTTTCAGTGACAGCCTTGTACCGTAAATTCATATCGTGTACCCCCTTTTTCCTGGGATCCACAAGTTGCGATGCCTGCAGTTTGTAGTCCCTGCATGCACAGGCTATCTGCCCTGGCTGAAACCTGACAGGATAACAAACGGTGATTGCTTCAGGCAGCTTCCCTATGCAGATGTCCCAGGAACCCCTTTGGAAGAGTAACCCAGAGAGGGTGCTTCAGGGAAGCCGCAGGCATGTCCAAAGCGCAGAACTAATGAGCAGGACATGCACGGGAGAGTCTGTGTTTAGTAGCCACCTTATAGCTTGAAGTGAGCGATTCTTATTTGCTTTCCAAATCCATTTTCCTCCTGCCTAACCCAATTGGAAGAGTGAGTTCCACCGCATTTTTTTGTGATGTACTGAATGTATTCTTTTTAAAATCAGGTGCCACCTTCTTGGCTTTGCTTCACGCTTTGTGCTGTCCCCTTTTTCTATGTACAAGAAACTGCACTGAAGACAGAGCGTTGATGGTTCTATTCAGCTGCAGGGGAACTGCCATGGAGGCTGTAAGAGAGGGGCAGGGCCGGGCGCAGGCCGGGGGGTTTATCCGTTCTGAGCCCCTCGACCCCTGCTGTGCATATCTGACAGCCCTGCCTCGCTCACAGCCGCTGTCCCAGAGGGAACAAAGCCCAGGAGAGAAAGTTCTCTGTCGGCTCAGGGGAAGCACACATGCATGGGTGCAGCACGCTCGTGTTGCAGCCAAAGTGATAAACCAGCCTTGCTTAGCACAGCTCTCCGTGCAAAAACCTCCGTGGCTGCAAGGATCTCAAGCCTCAACTCTGAGCGCTCGATGGAGCTCCCTCCCAGCCAGTCGAGATTCCCGACCGTCCTGACGTGGCGCTTTCCCTCCCAGCAGCGCCCATGCCCATTGAGTGCCTTTCGCTTGCAGCCGGCTGTAATGCTGGCATCACCCCTGCACTCCAGTTTTTGGCCTCTCTGAGTGTTGCTCACTAGAATAGCCCCGAGAGTGACACCCCCCCCCGCCCCGTGCCGGCTGCCCCCATTGTGTCCATAGGGATAGCGGTTTGCCTGCGGGCATGGTGGGATGGTGTTTCTTCCAGGAACCACATGGATGGCAGGGTGAGCCCGGGGGGGGCTTGCGCTGCCCGGGCTCAAAGCTGGGGAGGCGGATTCCCCGCTCGCAGGGACTGGGGGCGAGGGGAAGTGTTTTAGGGACGGACTGTGGGGGCCGGAGGGAGGGATTTGAGGGACGGACGCCGAGGAAGGCCTCCTGCCTGCAGAGATGGCTCTGGCCCAGGGCAGGGCCCTTCTCTGGATGCCACGGGGTCGATTGCAAAGGACCAGGCTGCCCCATGCAGGGAGCAGGTGCGTGCCGGGGCTGCCAGGGGGCCCTGCCTGGCTGTTCCCAGCCCAGCCCCGGCTGGGGCCAGCCCTGCGCTGCAGCCCTGGGGCCGAGGCGCAAGGAGCCGCGCATTGCTGAGGGTGCTGCACCCTGCCGGTCCCCGCCGCCAGCTGCCGGCTGCCCTGGGCTGCCCCTCGCTCTCCCCAGCTCTGCCTGCTGCCAGCGCCGGGGGCACCGCCACGGGGCTTGCCCCCTGCCCACAGCTGCCCTGACCCACGTCTGCAGCTGCACGTGGTGCCCACATCGCACAGCTGGGGCGGGGGGTGGCAGGTCTCTCTGGTGGCAGCCTGGGACTGGGGGCAAAGCCAAGCCCATTCCTCGCTTGTGATCTTTGTCCCCAGGGAGAGCCAGTGCAGACGTGTGCTGCGCTGGAGAGTGTCGCGCAGGGAGGTGACGGCCGACTGCAGAGCAGCACTGAGACCTGCGTGACAGCAACGGCAGCCAGTGGCCGCAGAGCAGCCCAGGGGAGCTGGTTCCCTCGACGGGCCCCAAAGCAGCCTTCCTCAGCCCCTGCTTTTGGTGACGTGTGGAGCAGCGCAGGGATGTCTCTCAGGCTTCCAGGCCTGAGGAGGCTTTCCTCCTCAGGGGCACTGTTAGAAATCCCGCTCCCAGGATTAAAGCACCCCTCCCACCATGGATCCGAGGCTGTGTATCCAGCCCCCTGGAGCTGGGTACAGGTGCCCTGAGGGGTCTCTCTGGGAGGATGGGGCCACCTGCCTGGTGGCTCTGACACAGAAATGATGAGCTCAAGCCCTGTGACTGTGGCCGGCCGGTTCAAAGCCTCCGAGTGCCTCAGTCTTTCTGCCCAGGAGCGTTTATCCCAGGCACTGTTTCAGGGTGTGAAGATGGGTGCCGGTGATGTTCTGGTGCCTCCACATGGCTCCCACTTCAAGGTTACGATGCCTGAGGTCAGCGTCCCCCTGAAGGCCCTGACAGAGATCTCCAGGGACTTTGTGTTCCATTTTGTGTTGCCTTAGGGCTACAGCGTGCTGGGGTTTGGGGGCGACAAGGTTATGGTATGCCAGAGGTTAAGCGAGTGAAGCGTTAAAGCGTGTTATTGTTATGGACAGAATCTGGGTTTGTTGGCTCTGTATTCCTGGGGTTATGGTAGTGTGATCTTATTATGTGTTCTTTGTGTGGTTTTGGTTTGGTTTTTTTATGTGGAGAGTGCCTTTTTTCATGTTTTTGGCCTTTGCAGGGTTTGGATGGGGGCCTTTGGTTTGTATACAATGTTTCTTCTGGTTGTTTTTCTGCTGTCTGCTGTCTGGCGGTGTTTTTTCTGTCTTGTCGACCAGTAATGACGGTTTCTATATCTCCTGCAGGTCAGGCAGTGTTACTTCTGATGTGGTCTGACTCATTTCTGGTGAGTTGGTAGGTAGGTATGGAGGACTTGTGGTCCCTCCATGGAGAATGACTGCTAGAGGACTAAGAGGCAGATCTGTGGAGGGGTGAGAGGACTGCTGGCCCACAAGTAGTGACTGTCAGAGGACTACGTGTACTTGAATTTATGCGGGCTTCCAAATTCATGGTTGTTTCTCCTGCCTTGAGGAATAGCCATGGGAAGTCACCAGCCATGCAGAAGAAGAAGATTCCCAAGCCTGTGTGGCTTTCTGGTTTTGCTTTCGAGTAAGAAAGTCTTGTCTCTCCGTGAGTACAACTAAACCGGTCAGTTTTGTTCACCACAGAAATCAGGGAGCAGAATTTTTGTGCTGTGCCTCACATGGCTGCCAGGGCATGGTGAGAAGCAGCAAGAGAATTCCTGCCTGGCACCTTCTCCAGGGGAGCAGTGCTGCACTTTCACCGGGTGAGCTCTGGTTCTGCATGAGTGCATAAGTTTTTGGTCAATTTCCTCACCACAGAAAGCAGGGAGCAGAACTTTTGTGCTTCTCCCCACATGGTTGCAAGGGCAGGGTGAGAAACAGCAAGAGAACTCCTTCCTTGCACCTTCTCTGTAGGACAAGGCCTCAAGGGCAAGAGTCCAAGTACTGATAGCCTGATGAATAGAGACTTGTTAGAACTTGTAGGGCACAAGCCCTGGGAGCAAAGGAACAAGCTAACTGCAGACCCCTGAGCCGTCACAGTTGAGGAGGCAACCAGACGGACAGAGAAACAAGTAGCCAGATAAGGGAACAGATGGCGCCAATATGTAATTAAGAAAGCCGCGTAGAAAGAAACTCCCTAACCTTGGAATAAAAATTATTGCTAGGTCAAGATAAACTAGTAAGTACCTATTGTTCTAACGGTGTGCCTTAAATATTAACCAATCGGTGTTTCTTACGCTTAAGATTTAACCAATCAGGGTGTAATATGTAGAAGGTAGAAACATATATAATTGTAAGAAAATCACTAATAAAGGGACAACTTGCTTGCATCAAGCTGCGTCCCGTCTCTTCATTCGCCGCACTTCTCCAGGGGAGCAGTGTTGCGCTTTTACTTTTCCAAGGTGACTTCTTGGGTCTGTGTAATATTGCAAATGTGCCGTGTCAATTTTGCTCACCACAGAAATCAGGGAGCAGAACTTTTGTGCTGTGCCTCACACGTCTGCCAGGGCAGGTTGAGAAGCAGCCGGAGAATTCCTTTCTGGCACCTTCTCCAGGGGAATTTCCCATTTCCCAAGAGACTGCTGGTGCCGGCTGCAAGGGCGCTCCCAGATAAAGGGTGGTCTTGTGTGATGTTGGGGTTGGAATTGGTGATGTCTCCTTTCCTTAGTCTCGTTAAGGCTTTGCAGTGACAATTTGGTGCTTCGCTCCTATTGCTCTTTTGTCATATCGCTCACAATAGCTACTGCTGTTTCCTTTTATCATATTGCATGCTATTTTCCTGTATTATAATACAAGAAACTACCTTGGATATGTTTCAATGATTGATATATTTGATCGATTTGATGTGGAGTTCATCTTTGCTGGGTATCCAGTCAGTCAGCAAGACATAATTTGGTGTAGTGGGCAGCATATGAAGCAAAAATGTCTTTATTTAGGAAAAAAAAGGTTCCTCGACTTGCTGTTGTCAGGTGGGAACCATTGCCTTATGGTGTTTGGGCCAGAGTGGTCTGGTGGTGCTGGGCAGCTGGGCCATGCCAGGGACAGAGGGACGGGAGTAGGGGAGGGGGCGGGGGAAGGGGTTTAGGGACGGACGGGTGGGAATTGATGAAGGATTTTAGGGATGGACCGGGGTGGGCGGGGGTGTTTGTGGGTATGGGGGTGGTGGTGGTAGGGGTGTGTGTGTGCCCCACCCCGCAGCTCCCCTCGGCTGCTTCCTCCTCACCAGCACCTGCTCAGCACCCCAGAGGGGCTTCCCGGAGAGTTCCCGGAGAGCCGGGGAAGGGGCTGTCCTGCACCGCCCCTCCAGACGAGGGCCACGCAGGCAGACCCCCGAGCCCCGCCGAGGGAGGGCAGCGCCGCTGGCTGCCCCCCTCCCGCCGCGTCTCCTCACCTTTGCCCCGCGCCTCGCGCAGCCAGCGACCCCGACCGCCGCTCCCACGCGCGCACAGCTGGCGGGAAGAGGCGGGCCCCTCGGCCTCGTGCCCAGCACAGGCTTCGCTGCAGGCCTACGAGAGGTAAAGCCGGTCCCGGGGCACCATCTTGGTGAAGAGGAGAGAAGTGCGTGACCTGCCAACACAGGTGTGGCCCTGCCCCCATGTGCCCTTTGGTCGGTTGCTATGGGAACGAGTCGGGCTCTTCCCCTAGCAACCGGCTGACAAAGGGCACACAGGGGAGGGACCACCCGTATGTTGGGAGGTCACACACATCTCTCTTCTTGACCACGATGACGGCAGGCCCCTCGGCCTCGTGCCCAGCATAGGCTTAGCTGCGGGCCTACTAGAGGTAAGGCCGGTCCCGGGGCACGCGGTGGCACTGGCCGCGCAGGGCGGGCGGTGGGGGTTGGGGGTATAGCCTCAGTTATAGCGGGAGGAGGGTGCGGGCCCGTCTCTGCGGCCGGGCGGGTTGCGCTGCCTCCAACAAGACAGCGGCAGCAGAGAGACGGGCTCCGCAAGCGGGATGTCCAGCGAGCACCCGACTGCACTCTGTGGTCTCAGCCTTTCCCATTGGCGTGGTGTGGCCCACGTGCCGCCAGGGCAACCCTCCGCAGCGAGCGGGGGTGCGGGGGCTGCGCGGAGGGGCTCGGCCCACCGGCCTCCTGCACCCGCCCAACCTGCCGGCCTCCCCAGCCGCTCCCCCACGCAGTGGCCGCCCCGCACTGCGCCGGCAACGGGGAGCGCTCCGGCGGCACCCAGGGCACGGACAAAATCCCTGAGTCACGTCGCGCTCCCCCTGTCTGTGGCGGCTGCCCCGCGGGTTGGTGGGAGGGCCGGGGCCACCCCCGAGGGGACAGGGCTGCGGGGGGCGGTCGCCCAGTCGCCTCCCCGCCGCTCTCCGGTAACAATGGTAACTTTTTCTTTGGTAGGATAAGGGCAGTTGCTCTCGGTCAGGTAGCTAGTCTTTTTTTCCCAATGCACATTAAGCTGCTTCTGAAGAGGGTACGGCCTATTGGAAGAGAGATCTGTAACCCTGGATTTTACAGCTGTTATCAGAGTGCAGAGCCATCCCAGATAAGCCCCCCTGTGCGGTTCACACCTTGTCAAAGAAAATCAAGATGTGCTATTGGTTACAGTATTTCCGCTGATACTGCCTTTCCCAAAACATACTCTTCCCTTTGCATATAGAAGCATGTTAAGCTGATACAAGTGCACTTAGGATTGTGCTGCTGCGGGGATTCAGGTCATTCACCCAGGCCGCTACCAGTCAGGTGGTTAGAGCAGTCAGCAGCTGCACTGAGACCAGTCTAACATGTTCAAACTGAATGCGAGCGTATGGCTGAAAAAGTTCATTCGCCGTGGCTGTGAGGGTATCTGACAATTTGATCTGTGGGTTTCTGCAAAATACCCACTTCATGTGAAAGCATTGTTTCTCTTAAAAAAAAAAAAAGAAAAGTACTAAACTATGGTTCACATTTGTTTTGTGTTCAAGAATGCTACAGAAGAAAATCCTCAGGCCTATACTGTGCAGAGCTTATCAAATGAACCTTACAGCAGGAGAGCAAGAGCCTGGCAGGTGTCCTCGTGGCTGTTTTGAAGCTGACAAGCAGTAAAGGCAGGATCTGGAAACTGCCTTTGCACTTCCCTTGCGGCCAGAAAGAGAGAAGTTGCAGATCCGTTGGTCCCATCCTTAGCAGGAGTGGGCACCCAGGCACGGCCTGAGCAGACACTGTAACAAGAAATACAAGCCTTTTAGCCCCTGTGGATCAAGCACAAGAGCAGCCTTCTTTCTGCAGCATTACCCTTAGGGAAATGCTGTGACATCCTTGACAAAGACATGCACTGCTGCAGAAAGTCCGGGGCTTTTCTGAAGTGGGCTGGGAAAGGCATGTTCACCCAGCATGTAAGGAGTCTCACTTGTCCAAGAGCATGTCACTGAGAGGCCCAGAGCCTGTAAAACTTTTGCAACACGGGTCTGTGCAAGAAGTAGGGAGGTGTTCTTTGTATTAAAATATGAAAACAGATAAAGTAGAGACAGGAAAATAAAACCCAGCTGCAGGATTAGGCCTCTCTTCCTAATGTTCCTAACCTTGAGAGAAGAAACTGTTGGGCTGCATGATGTACTGTAGTGGGCTTTGCAGGTAGTTTTTTTGTTTGGGTGATTGTTTTTCGGGGGGGGGGGGGCGCGTTCTAGAAGCAGTTCCAGCAGAGTCTGCTACCAGGAGGCTGTGGTATTTACTGTGGGCTGTGAGACTGTATGTGGAGCGGAAGGGAAGGTCACGCTCGGTAGAGCCTGTTGTGGGAGGGATTGCAGAGGAGCTGGAGACACCAGGAGCTGCTCTCTGGGCCCCAGGTGCTCATGCTCGGTTGGTAATCAAGGCGTAAGTTTTTCAGGAAGAGGCAGCATCCTGGGCTCTTTTTTGTTTTCTCTCCAGGGTTCCACAAGGGTCTTGCACTGCCTATGTGTACCTTGGGAGACTGGTTTTAAAACTGCACGCCATTAATACTTGATAGATTAATGAGAGTATGCTTTAACAGCTTGGGGTGTCCCCCTTTCCAAGAGGCTTCTTAGGTTGCACATCCTCTGCCTTCTTAACGAGGAGCTCTGGTTTTGATGCCCGCTGTGCTATGAGGAAAAATCCCCCCTGAGTTTCTGTGTGGTTCAGCAAGAGAACAGGGCAGCAGACTGGCCCTGTAGGCGCTTCTCAAGAGGCCGGCTGGAAAAGTGCTCAGTAAACACGTCTTTTGCCTTCCTGGAGTGACTTGTGTGCATCTTGAATGGTGCTGGTAATAGTGTTGCCTCCTCTGTCTCTTCCAGTGGCATACCCAGATTGTGTGTGTGCGTGGGAGGTCGACGATGAGCTCGGTGGCACTTTTGACCCAGGAGAGCTTTGCCGAACACCGCAGTGGCTTGACGCAGCAGCAGGTGAAAGGTGAGAAGACACAGCTGAGTTCCTGTGATGTGCCTCTAAATAGAAACTGCGCAGGCAAGGTTCCTTGCTGTTAGCCAAGCTCGCTCCATGCCTCCGGCTCCCCCTAAGTGTCCAGGCACGGCGTTCGCCATTCCTAGGCTGGCGGCCTGCCAGACTCTGGCTTTCCACCCACAGGAGCACATCGGTGGTGCTGCACAGTGCAGGGCCAGGCGGAGGCAAGCCTCAGATCTTCACAGAGCTCTGGCTAGCAACGCTGTCAGCCGTGGGGCAGGGCATGTGCAAGCATGGGTCATTGGGCTGCAAGAGAGCCTCGTGGGATCAGTGTGCTGGATTGTCACTTCCTCCTTTGCTCAGCCAGGTGTTGGGGAAAGTCATTATAACCGTATTGACTGACTCACTGATGGGTCTCGGCACCCATTCTCCAGCTGCGAGCTGGCCCGCTTGGCACAGCCCAGTGCACAGCTGAGTCGAACATAAGCTACAGGCTTTCCCTGGACTCTGCCCCAACTAGAGTGCTTCTGCTTCTCTCTGCCTTCTTCCTGGGCATGTGTCTGTCTTGTCCCCTTCTGACCTACAGCCTTGCTGTGTCCCTTTGATTTCTTTCTGCTTGGCCTGTTGTCCCCTGATGAAGCTCCTCCTCTCAACAAAGTTGGCGATAATGTGCTTGTTTGCTGCCACCATTCACTTGCACGGTTGCTTCCTGCATCCATGGCGGCACCTGCTGCAGTCTGTGCTGTGCTGAGCTCAGCTGTGCTCCCGACTCGGCTGCTCTCCACAAGCATAACTGTAGCAGGATGAATAGTAGTGCACAAGTCCTTTGTTGTCCCTCTTTGATGATGCCTCAATAGAGTTGCACTGCCTATGAATGGGGGCGTTTCTGTGGGGAGAGCATCTCATTTGCCTTGTTTGCTTCACCGCAGTAACAGCTTTAAACTCTGAAGAAGAGAAGGATCCTCCCACCTACGAGGAAGCCTTCCCTGCGCTCCCTGAGAAAGCACCATGTTTGGAAGCTGCCCGGGAACCTGCTGGGCCCTGGAGCAAAATCCGGCCAATAAAGGCTTCTGTCATCACTCAGGTTGGTGGGAGTGGGTGTCTTATCTCCCTCCTTTTCATCCCTCCAAAAAGTAGGTGAAGTGAAGCTTTCCCTGGAGTATGAAATCCCTTAGTGTGTCAGAGTAACTGCCTCTTTGCTGTCCTTTGCCCTGGCGCACAAGGAAGACTGCAGCTGAATGCTAGGACTGCTCTGGAGGGGGAGGGATGTGTTGAAAAACTGCCCAGAAGAAGCTCTGCATCCCTGTTGCACAGATAGCTGGAACAGGCCTGAAGGGAGGATTGCAGAGGGAGGCACTGACAATCCAAAGCACACTGACACCTTGCTGTGCCCTGCTTGTGTCTGTCCCGTGGCTGAGCAGGTGTTCCATGTGCCACTGGAGGAGAGGAAATACAAGGGCATGAATCAGTTTGGAGAAGGCGAGCAGGCCAAGATCTGCCTTGACATCATGCGGAAGACGGGAGCTCACCTGGAGCTGTCTCTCGCAAAGGACCAGGGCCTTTCGATCGTGGTCTCTGGCAAGGCGGAAGCAGTCACGAAGGCTCGGAAGCAGATTGTCGCTCGACTGCAGACTCAGGTGAGGGCATCTAACTGTTTCTGCCTTCGTCTTTGCTCTTCCCCAAGACTCGCAAATGCTTTGAGACCCTTGGGCCCGTGTGCTTGTAAGCCAAAGAGGTATGACTAACTCAGCTTTGCTGTACGTTTTCAAAGCACCCAACTGGCAATTTGGAATGGGAATGAGGCTTAAAATAGGGTTCCAAGGTAATTACAGGCCGTGGTGTTGCATGAAGCGTGGAGTCTGCGATCTCTGGAACATTTGAGTTGCAACCAGTGACTTTGTGCTGAGGTGCTGGTGCTGGAGGGGGTGCAGGAGCCTCACACACAAAGCTAGTAGTGTGTGAGAACGGGACTGTGCTTTTCCTGAAGTCCTTCAGAGGAGAACGTGGAAGGCTGGGAGAAAGAAAAGTAGAGGAAAGGAAGTCCTGCCAAAAGCCAAAAGCTTCGGGTCAGGGTTCTGCATTGTGTAACTCAAGGCACACTGGTAAGGAGCCACAACCCTGTTGTTTCGGTTGCTTCAGTCCTCTAGGTTTTGATCTCTTACCTTAAGGTTCTTGAGCTCATAGTCAAGGTGGTAGCTCTTGTTAGGATGTATCGCAGCCAGGTGTTGCAGTGTGTTTTAAAGCATAATGCCAAAGGTAGGTAATGCAATGTTAATACCATGTCTGCTTAGCGCTGTTCAGCCCCTGTGTCATACCCTGCCAGAGGAAAGAGAAAGGAACGAAACCCTACATCCACAATGTGCATCTGAAAAAACAGTTCAGGTCGTGCCGCCACAGACCCGTGAGCCACTGTTCTCAAATATACCTCCTTCTGCCCTGGCCCCAGGTCTGGAAGGTGTGTCTGTATTCCAGCTTCTCTTGGGCTTGGCTAGCTTCAGGACAGGAGCACAGAGCTGAAAAGTCACACCGAGTGATCTTTTCTTCATCTTTTATTTTTCCATTATAGCTTGAATGTTCATTGTCTGATTGCTGTTAGTGGTTACCTAATCACAGGGATCAGGAGCATGATAGCAGTCATCAGCTACCAGACCTGTAAAAACTCAGTGAGAAGGGAAGAAGTCAGGAAGCCCTTGTATAGAGCAGCCCTTTAATGGTAGATTGAGAAGGACCCCTTTTGCATGTGGGGCCTTCTAGAAGCAGTCCCAGGAGCAGCATGTGCTACACTTGAAGACGCCTTAGCACTTAAGTAGCGGTAAGCATCTGCTAGCTGCCTGCCTCCTGCAGTAGGTTTCTGGTGTTGAATTTCTCTTTCCTAGGAGTCGTACTGTATGTCTTGTTCTCTGTAGCCTTGGCAGCAGATGCCAGAGTTCAGATAAACTCCAGCTGTGCGCTGCCATCTCAGTTGTTGCCTGGTGTCTTACACTGGAGGAGAGGCACCTCCTCGTCTGTGTCGGAAGGCCTTTGCTAATTCAGAGTACTGCTCCTGTGCAAACAGAAGGGTTTTGAGGGAAAGGTGGGCTTTATACTCCTGGCATAGAGGCACTGTAGATCAGCTGGTACAGTGTCAGCCCTCGGACAGAATGTGCTGGGAAGGCGTTGTGTTTGCTCTGAGGAGCAGTACCGCTGAGCAGCGTCTACCTTGCTTTCCCTGGCTCTGTTCCTGTGGATCTGCCAGTGCAGGCAAGGCTTTTCACAGATGCTTGGTTCTTCTGCCGCAGGCTTCAGCGACAGTTGCCATCCCCAAGGAGCACCACCGTTTTGTCATTGGAAAGAAGGGTGAGAGGCTGCAGGACCTGAAGCTCAAAACTGCAACCAAAATGCAGGTCCCCCGCCCAGATGACCCCAGCAACCAGATCAAGATCAGCGGCACTAAAGAAGGGATTGAGAAGGCCCGGCACGAGATCCTGCTTATCTCCGCTGAGCAGGTACCTCAGTACTGTGATCTCTCTCATGGCATTAGCTGGTCAGCCTTTTTGCTTCCCCACGGTATAGTCGGAGTTTGTAGCCACCGTGGCTACAGTCAGTGGCTAACGTTAGCCTGAACGGAGACGTATACTGTGCCACTCGCCGGCTGTATGAGCACCGCTGCCAGGTCCTGAAACTTCTTGTGCTGCGTTTTGTCCATCTCTGAAGCCCAAACAAGCATTTGATAGTTGAAGTGAAGCGTCTTAGGTGCCAGCTGGGATAAGGCAGGAGATCACAGGGGTGAATATCGTAAACAAGGAGCAGCAGCAGCAACCGTATTTGTAGATTGAAAGAGGTGGAGATCTACAAGCCCGCAAACTGAGAAGGTTGCTTGGGCCAGAGTGTCAGGCAGGACACCCCTGGGAACTTAGCTGTGCCTGGCAGAGACTGTAATATAGAGGGCAGTTCCCACCAAGGTCTGTTGTGGGCTCTTCCAGGATAAGCGTGCCGTGGAGCGGCTGGACGTGGAGAAAGTGTACCACCCTTTCATTGCTGGCCCTTACAACAAGCTGGTGAGGGAGCTCATGCAGGACACAGGGACGCGCATCAACATTCCTCCACCCAGTGTCAACAAGACCGAGATAGTCTTCACCGGAGAAAAGGAGCAACTAGCCCAGGCTGTGGCTCGCGTTAAGAAGATCTATGAGGAGAAGGTACGGATGGTCCATAAAGCTTCCCACCTTCCCCTGGCACCCGCTCCTAGGCACTCTTCCCTTCTTGTTCTACTTTTGTGCATCCCTCGGTTGCATCTGGCTCAGCAGCCCTTGCAGTACATGACCCCGAATCCTACCGTTTCCTCACTCGGCAGAGTGGGAGCTGGGCTGATACTATCCGGGAGGTGACAGATTTCTGGCTTTTCTGTATCGTGGGACTTAGCAGGCCACCAAGAGCTCCCCTGGCTGTTGTTCACACTAAGGAAGGAAAGAAGTGTGAAGCCTACAGTGGTGGCCAGCTGACAGTATCAAAGTTGCTACATAAGCAGAAGTTGCTGAAGAGTGAATGTCACTCCAGTTTATTTCCCACAGCCAACGCTGCTGTGAATATCCTTGTTGTGGGTTGCTGGGCTGTTTCTCCTCGTGGTTAGGTCTGTATTTGTACCGGTCTGGATTTCAACAATCGGCTTATAGCCTGCACAGTGTTGCATCACAGCACTGCCTGGGAGACGGCTGGGAGTTGAACCCTGTTGTCCAACGGGGGGACGGGGACGACGACAACGACATGCCTGTGTGTGTGTGTGTGGTCTCTTGCATGCCGTGTCCCAGGGAGCTTGACCCAGCATACTAGTTTTGTACTTCCCCTGTGAATTTTTGAGCACAAGGCTTTCTGTAGGCAGGGGTCCAAGGGGTGCTAGGGTACTGCCGAGCCACTGTGCTCAGCTTGGCTTTGCTCTTTGCTGGGTGCAGAGTTTGACTGCATCTTGTGCCTCTTCCTGTCGCTCTTGTCCTTCCCCGCCCCCTTGCGATTGATGCCTCAGTGTCTCTGCCCCTACAGAAAAAGAAGACTACTACTATTGCAGTGGAGGTGAAGAAGTCCCAGCACAAGTATGTCATCGGCCCCAAGGGGAATTCCCTGCAGGAGATCTTGGAGAAGACTGGAGTCTCTGTCGAGATCCCACCCACTGACAGTAGCTCGGAGACGCTGATACTGCGAGGCGAGCCTGAAAAACTTGGGCAAGCATTGGCTGAAGTCTATGCAAAGGTACTGACAAGATGGGCTAGGCCTCCTTTGAAGGTCCCGCGAAGATACATTTGTGAGCACTGACAGGTGTAGCGGGGGTGGTCTCTCTTGGGCCATTAGAGGTGCAGCTTAGAAGTCAATACCGGAGGTGCAGCATGGGAATTGGAACTGAATTGTTGTGAAGGCCTCTCCCAGTTTGTCCATCAAACAGCTTCTCTGTTTTTCTGTCTCTCAGGCCAACAGTTTTACCGTCTCCTCGGTCTCTGCCCCCTCTTGGCTTCATCGTTTCATTATTGGAAAGAAAGGACAGAACCTGGCCAAAATAACTCAGCAGATGCCAAAGGTATGGATGAGCTGGTTAGCTTAGCACCCCCGGCGTAGAAAAAGGTTTAGTCCAGATCACTCGTCACGGAAGAGAGAGGTGTCTTCTAGCGTGGGTAAACCCAGGGGGAAATGACACAGATCTTTGCTGTTCAAGGGAACCCTCTCTTTTACTGCTGCAAACACTGCTCCTCCTATGTTATTGTCATGGGTTGAGCCCTTCCGAGGAAGCTTTATGTGGTGCTGTTTTGAGAACTGATGTAGTAGGATACCTGGAAATGGCGAGTGCAGCGAGGCTTCTCCCTGGTGAGTTAGACGGTATCTAGATAAAGGCTAGATGAGTAAACTTCTCCAAAGCCCTTGCAGAAACTGGGACAGCACCAGAGCCTTGGGCTCTAGGCACTGCCATATGGCCGAAATCGTTAAGTTACTGACTTGTAAAATTGTGGGGATTTTGTTTGGGCTTTTTGGGAAGGAGCGCATCTCTTAGTGGCAGGGATGGATGGTGTAGGCCTGACCAAGAGCATTGGCCTGGCTTGGATCTTGGCAAATTCTTAAGAGATTCATTGTCTTTCACCTCAAGGTTCACATCAAATTCACTGGAGGAGAGGATAACATCACTTTGGAAGGACCTACAGAAGATGTGCATGTGGCTCAGGAACAGATTGAAGCCATGGTCAAGGAACTGGTGAGCTGGAGTTACTAGTTCCGGTAAGAAACTGGGGGAAGAAGGGGCAACAGAGCAGAGGGCCCCTGCTTAGGGCCAGAAAAAATTAGAACTTGGTTTTTGGCAATTGTTCATTGAAACACGTACTTTGTGTGCTAACGCAAACTGTCAGCATTCCTAGAGTTGTATGTAACATGCTGCCTGTGTGGCTGAGGGCTGCCCAGCAAGTGTGATGTGTGTGAGAGACACAGTTTAACTGTGAAGTGAGTGGGGAGTCCCGATCTGCGTTTCCGTGTTCCCTGCGAGGGGGCCGGCCAGAGACGGACGAAGCGATTGAAAAGTCAACGTATGAAGTGGTGGAATGCACTATTAGATACTAGAATGGGGAACTGTGGACCAAACACTAGAACGAATATCATTTGGGAAAAGCACAAACGCGAGGCCCCAGGTCAGTAAAGGGGAGTCAGAGGTCTTGGGAATACAGCCTATTAAACCCTGTTCCACAGGCAGTAACGTAACATTTGAGAACTGAACGGCAAGTCAGGAAGATCCTTTCTTGCTGTGGCAGGCTGCTTGTGTAAGGCTTTTATTGTCTGCCGAGGCTGCTGGAGTAAATGAAGAGAACCAGTCCTTTGGGCGGGAGCACTGATTCAAGGCACTTTGTAAAGCGTTCCCCAAAGCAAGGGCAACCAAGTCACGCCTCGTCCTGGCTTTGTGGCTTTAGCAGTGCTTCCTGGCTCTTATTGTTGCAGGTGCTGTTTTCCTGCCTGAAGCCCCAGGGCTCCTGGGTAGCCACCACCCCCCCAGCCTGCAGCTGATGTCCTCAATAAAATGATCTTTCCTCTCTTCTGACTACGTCTGCCATGTGATAATTGGGGACTGGGCAGATATTGTTTGCTGGTGCGTCCTAGGGGAGGACTTTGGGATCATCCCTTGGCCCAGACTCCTTGCCAGTGGGCATCACGGCTGAGCTTTAGGACTCACAGCACAGTCACACAGGGAGGTGGGGGCCGGATGGCACCTCTGGAGGTGTCACTGTCCCCTCAGCTCCTGCTCGGATTCTGGCTAAGACACAGCCTGTGCTCAGGCTCGATGGATGCTCCACTGGGGAGCAGCGCCATTAGCTCAGAGCCAGGACAACACGCAGGCAGACACGGTGCCGCCGCTGACCATCACCTGCAGCTTGCTGTCCCCTGCGGCCGTCATCCCTGCACACTGACTGCCGGGCAGTTTCTCCAGACGCCCACGCTCAGGGCAACGGTATAAAGCAAACTGCCATGCTGGCCACTACAAATACGTCGGCTCGCCCAAAAAGCTTTTCTAGCAGCTCCAACAGCAGCCGGACTGCTGAGGCTTTTGTGCGTCCCAGTGTGATACGGGAGACGCCCGCACCCTGATGGAGGACGAAGGATGAGCACTCTCACCATCAACCAGCTAACTGTTGCTCATAGGCTGCTGTGGTTCAAGCGGGGCCGCCAGCTGTGCAACACACAGCTGCTCCCTCCCTCCCTCCCTCCCTCCCCAGGGGGATGGCAGGGGCAACTGGGAGGCTCAAAGGGAGAAAACTCGTAGGCTGAGACCAAGGCTTTGATGTGTGCAGGGGAACGTGCTGGTGCAGTTTGTGATTGAAAACTGCGGGGACATCTTTGGGGAGGAGGTGGCCGGCCTCTCCCCTCCATCAGCCGAGGAGGTGCCAGCACCTGTGGACAGGTGCACAGGTATGAGGAGGGGCTGAGGGTTTTCAAAATCTGGGGCTTCTGGTCCAATTCCTTATTGTGCTGCTGGTGGATTTTGGTTTAGGTGTTGTCCACTTCCACGAGGTCACTTTGCTGCACGTGCTTTTGTGTTCCACGGGTGCGTTTGGAAGATCAAAGGAGCCGTGCAGGTGAAGCAAACGCAGAGCCCCAGGCAAAAGACTTCTTGCACACAGCACCCTCTCTGTTCATCCTCTACAAAGAAGCAGGGGCAGGTATGGTGGTGAAATCAGAAATAGTAGAGGGATGTCAGGCCAACAAACACTGACACGTTTCTCATGTATGACAGTAGTTTCTGATAGGTCCAAGCAGCTGCTGTGCCTCCTCCTGTCATTAGATCCCTTGTCTGTTTGACTTTTCCCACCCTGTAATGATAGAGAAGAAAAAACAGAAAGGTTGTTTCTCAGATGCATTGGGAATGTGCTTAATCAATCTAAATACTTACAAGAAGTCAAATACAAAATCGCAGATTTAAAAATAAAAGGCTCACGCCCCAGAATGGGATAATGCTGCCCAAGGGATAACGGCAGAACCGTGTCCCAGGAAGGCAGAAGAAAGCCCAGCAGAACGAAGCTGGCAAGGGTCTGTCCTACCCTCCAAGACCCCTCCAGTTTGTGGTGCCCCAGCCCGCGAGAAGGGGCAGCCCATCATCCCAATTCATCAGAGCTCCTGAAGCCTATCTTACGACCGTGCAAAATGTGGATAATGCAAAGCAACCAAAGGGATCTTATTTGAGGAGCTAAGGTAGCAATTTGGAAAACGGTAGCTTACTGCTCCAGGTGTCTTGCCACCTGTCAACTTCAACCTTTCCGGTTCAGGCGCTTGTACCTTTGCTTCCAACCACCCCCGAGAGCACAGCAGACTCCTCGGTAGACCCGGAACAGCTGATGAGCCTTTCAGAGGAAAGAAGGTAAAATGAGCTCCCTTTGTTTAAAATGAGAACTGATTCCAGTTGATCGTGGTTTTACCTCTCTAATAACACTGTGGAATATCAAGGTTTGCAGGGTCTTTCGTTTCAGGAAAATGAAAAGCAAAGAAACAGAAAGGGAAAACAGGTCTCTGGAGAAGAGGCTGAAAGCACACCAGAAGAGCAAAGGAGAGAAGAAAAGCTTTTCGAGATCAACCGCTGAAAAAATTCAGGAAGGTCAAGAAGCCCTTCCTGACCTTCCTGAAGAAGGTGTGTACCAGACACTGCTGTCCATCTTTCAAAACTCTCAACACTGCACTAAGGGCATGAACTATTTTTAGCGTGCACAAAGATGGCCCCAGATAGGAAGCAGACACCTGCCTTTTGGAAAAAAATGCGTGTCAGCAGGAAACTGCCATTCCCAGCGTTGCAGGTTTGGTTTTGCACTTATGGAAGTACTGTTTGCTCAAGGGTAAGCAGACACCTCGCCACAAGAGCCTCAATCCTTAGCTATTTACCTAGCTACCGAAATAAAGAGGCAAAGTAAGTCCCGCTGTTTTGTCCATGTTAGCAATCCTCACGCTGCCCTGTATCATCTGAATCCCAAATATGCAGCAACGTTGTTCCAGGTCACTACATACGCTTTAGATGCTGGCACTTTTTAAAAAGGCCGCGGCTCACCTGAGGTAATTTGGGGGCGGGTCGTGGTGTTTGTGGTGGTGGTGTGTGTATTGGGATGGACACTTTTTAGTTTCTTACTTCTTCTTCCCTTACCAGTAAACAGAGGTCTATTTCTCAAGATCTTGAGAAATGTCCTGAAAATAAGTTTTCATGACTTTTTTGTATATAGATGAATACTCTTTTAACGTACACTATTTCACTGGTGCTAGAAGTACTATATTCCACTTCACATGGCTTGTTTCAGTGACAGCCTTGTACCGTAAATTCATATCGTGTACCCCCTTTTTCCTGGGATCCACAAGTTGCGATGCCTGCAGTTTGTAGTCCCTGCATGCACAGGCTATCTGCCCTGGCTGAAACCTGACAGGATAACAAACGGTGATTGCTTCAGGCAGCTTCCCTATGCAGATGTCCCAGGAACCCCTTTGGAAGAGTAACCCAGAGAGGGTGCTTCAGGGAAGCCGCAGGCATGTCCAAAGCGCAGAACTAATGAGCAGGACATGCACGGGAGAGTCTGTGTTTAGTAGCCACCTTATAGCTTGAAGTGAGCGATTCTTATTTGCTTTCCAAATCCATTTTCCTCCTGCCTAACCCAATTGGAAGAGTGAGTTCCACCGCATTTTTTTGTGATGTACTGAATGTATTCTTTTTAAAATCAGGTGCCACCTTCTTGGCTTTGCTTCACGCTTTGTGCTGTCCCCTTTTTCTATGTACAAGAAACTGCACTGAAGACAGAGCGTTGATGGTTCTATTCAGCTGCAGGGGAACTGCCATGGAGGCTGTAAGAGAGGGGCAGGGCCGGGCGCAGGCCGGGGGGTTTATCCGTTCTGAGCCCCTCGACCCCTGCTGTGCATATCTGACAGCCCTGCCTCGCTCACAGCCGCTGTCCCAGAGGGAACAAAGCCCAGGAGAGAAAGTTCTCTGTCGGCTCAGGGGAAGCACACATGCATGGGTGCAGCACGCTCGTGTTGCAGCCAAAGTGATAAACCAGCCTTGCTTAGCACAGCTCTCCGTGCAAAAACCTCCGTGGCTGCAAGGATCTCAAGCCTCAACTCTGAGCGCTCGATGGAGCTCCCTCCCAGCCAGTCGAGATTCCCGACCGTCCTGACGTGGCGCTTTCCCTCCCAGCAGCGCCCATGCCCATTGAGTGCCTTTCGCTTGCAGCCGGCTGTAATGCCGGCATCACCCCTGCACTCCAGTTTTTGGCCTCTCTGAGTGTTGCTCACTAGAATAGCCCCGAGAGTGACACCCCCCCCCCGCCCCGTGCCGGCTGCCCCCATTGTGTCCATAGGGATAGCGGTTTGCCTGCGGGCATGGTGGGATGGTGTTTCTTCCAGGAACCACATGGATGGCAGGGTGAGCCCGGGGGGGGCTTGCGCCGCCCGGGCTCAAAGCTGGGGAGGCGGATTCCCCGCTCGCAGGGACTGGGGGCGAGGGGAAGTGTTTTAGGGACGGACTGTGGGGGCCGGAGGGAGGGATTTGAGGGACGGACGCCGAGGAAGGCCTCCTGCCTGCAGAGATGGCTCTGGCCCAGGGCAGGGCCCTTCTCTGGATGCCACGGGGTCGATTGCAAAGGACCAGGCTGCCCCATGCAGGGAGCAGGTGCGTGCCGGGGCTGCCAGGGGGCCCTGCCTGGCTGTTCCCAGCCCAGCCCCGGCTGGGGCCAGCCCTGCGCTGCAGCCCTGGGGCCGAGGCGCAAGGAGCCGCGCATTGCTGAGGGTGCTGCACCCTGCCGGTCCCCGCCGCCAGCTGCCGGCTGCCCTGGGCTGCCCCTCGCTCTCCCCAGCTCTGCCTGCTGCCAGCGCCGGGGGCACCGCCACGGGGCTTGCCCCCTGCCCACAGCTGCCCTGACCCACGTCTGCAGCTGCACGTGGTGCCCACATCGCACAGCTGGGGCGGGGGGTGGCAGGTCTCTCTGGTGGCAGCCTGGGACTGGGGGCAAAGCCAAGCCCATTCCTCGCTTGTGATCTTTGTCCCCAGGGAGAGCCAGTGCAGACGTGTGCTGCGCTGGAGAGTGTCGCGCAGGGAGGTGACGGCCGACTGCAGAGCAGCACTGAGACCTGCGTGACAGCAACGGCAGCCAGTGGCCGCAGAGCAGCCCAGGGGAGCTGGTTCCCTCGACGGGCCCCAAAGCAGCCTTCCTCAGCCCCTGCTTTTGGTGACGTGTGGAGCAGCGCAGGGATGTCTCTCAGGCTTCCAGGCCTGAGGAGGCTTTCCTCCTCAGGGGCACTGTTAGAAATCCCGCTCCCAGGATTAAAGCACCCCTCCCACCATGGATCCGAGGCTGTGTATCCAGCCCCCTGGAGCTGGGTACAGGTGCCCTGAGGGGTCTCTCTGGGAGGATGGGGCCACCTGCCTGGTGGCTCTGACACAGAAATGATGAGCTCAAGCCCTGTGACTGTGGCCGGCCGGTTCAAAGCCTCCGAGTGCCTCAGTCTTTCTGCCCAGGAGCGTTTATCCCAGGCACTGTTTCAGGGTGTGAAGATGGGTGCCGGTGATGTTCTGGTGCCTCCACATGGCTCCCACTTCAAGGTTACGATGCCTGAGGTCAGCGTCCCCCTGAAGGCCCTGACAGAGATCTCCAGGGACTTTGTGTTCCATTTTGTGTTGCCTTAGGGCTACAGCGTGCTGGGGTTTGGGGGCGACAAGGTTATGGTATGCCAGAGGTTAAGCGAGTGAAGCGTTAAAGCGTGTTATTGTTATGGACAGAATCTGGGTTTGTTGGCTCTGTATTCCTGGGGTTATGGTAGTGTGATCTTATTATGTGTTCTTTGTGTGGTTTTGGTTTGGTTTTTTTATGTGGAGAGTGCCTTTTTTCATGTTTTTGGCCTTTGCAGGGTTTGGATGGGGGCCTTTGGTTTGTATACAATGTTTCTTCTGGTTGTTTTTCTGCTGTCTGCTGTCTGGCGGTGTTTTTTCTGTCTTGTCGACCAGTAATGATGGTTTCTATATCTCCTGCAGGTCAGGCAGTGTTACTTCTGATGTGGTCTGACTCATTTCTGGTGAGTTGGTAGGTAGGTATGGAGGACTTGTGGTCCCTCCATGGAGAATGACTGCTAGAGGACTAAGAGGCAGATCTGTGGAGGGGTGAGAGGACTGCTGGCCCACAAGTAGTGACTGTCAGAGGACTACGTGTACTTGAATTTATGCGGGCTTCCAAATTCATGGTTGTTTATCCTGCCTTGAGGAATAGCCATGGGAAGTCACCAGCCATGCAGAAGAAGAAGATTCCCAAGCCTGTGTGGCTTTCTGGTTTTGCTTTCGAGTAAGAAAGTCTTGTCTCTCCGTGAGTACAACTAAACCGGTCAGTTTTGTTCACCACAGAAATCAGGGAGCAGAATTTTTGTGCTGTGCCTCACATGGCTGCCAGGGCATGGTGAGAAGCAGCAAGAGAATTCCTGCCTGGCACCTTCTCCAGGGGAGCAGTGCTGCACTTTCACCGGGTGAGCTCTGGTTCTGCATGAGTGCATAAGTTTTTGGTCAATTTCCTCACCACAGAAAGCAGGGAGCAGAACTTTTGTGCTTCTCCCCACATGG